>NC_139943.1:52684841-52872341 GCF_963454915.1 Gymnoscopelus microlampas | reverse complement strand
TATTATTATTATTATTGTAACCATGCTATTATTTCTTGCAAATACTGCTATGATAGCCTATCCTACCCATTTTACAGTGATATAATATAATCCTAAATATAGCATGTTTTTGTCCTTTAAAAATGCTTGTTGATAATTCTCTCATATTCATATATATATATATCCTCCTACCTTCACTGAAGCAACGGACGGCATCACGGCTCCATTTGACTTGCTAGAGAAACTGCTGTAAAATACATATTTCATATTCCATATTCCACACCTGAAATGGCAAACTATAAAATCACACAGTTCGTCACTATAACACTTTCCCAGTGGCTGCAAGTTTGTTATCATCCCTGGAGAAATACACAAAATAAAATGAAATAAATAAATAAACACATATATAAATAAATATATATAGGCTAACGTCCAGCTTTTACCATTTCTAACTTCTTGAGGGGGGTAGGCTACACACATTTTCCACTATTGACTATTGATTTTGTGACTAACTTAAAATGACATCTGATCTGACATTTTGTTTTCGATTTTTAATAAACGAAAAATATTGATGGTGATTTGTGATTTCAAAAAGCCATCCATCCATTCTTACATCCATTCTTACATCAAGGCAAAGTTATGTTGATTTATCCACGAGCCACGCGTTGAAACACGATGCCAGCAGCCAGCCAGAGAAGCTGAAAGGTGATTGATGTCAAAATGTGACATATCAAACGCGGGCTGACATGTTGCTGACCCCCCCCCCCCCCCCCACCCCGAGAGTGAGTGTGTGTGTGTGTGTGTGTGTGTGTGTGTGTGTGTGTGTGTGTGTGTGTGTGTGTGTGTGTGTGTGTGTGTGTGTGTGTGTGTGTGTGTGTGTGTGTGTGTGAGATTTAAAATGATGTCACGCGCAGCCCACAAGGGGACCTCTCCTCTCGGAGTTGCCCAATGCTTTTTCCAGTTGAACAGAGAGACTCCTCTACTAAAGTAAAGAGCACCTCCTCAGATCCATCATCCTGATCCTCCCACTGACTGACTGGCGACAAGTGGAGAAGAACTGAGCAACAATTATCTACTTCACTCTCTCTCTCTCTCTCTCTCTCTCTCTCTCTCTCTCTCTCTCTCTCTCTCTCTCTCTCTCTCTCTCTCTCTCTCTCTCTCACTCGGACTGTAATAACGATCGGACTCAACACGGTGTTTATTGACAGCAGAAACAGGCCCTGCTGGACGTCAAAGTGGTGATTGTCCACAAATCAGCGCATCGGAGGCAGTGAGGGGGTCCGCCTGATGCCCTGGAGCAGTGAGGGGGTCCGCCTGATGCCCTGATCAGATGCCCTGAGTGACAGACAGTCGTACCGGGACAAGAAGAAGAAGAAGACACGTTGATCATGATGGTGCCCTCGGTCCAGTGAGAGACAGACAGCCCTAAAAACCAGCGGGTAGATCTGGAGGAGGACGGGACGGCCACGCACGGCCACGACGCACACGGTGGTCTTTTTGTTTTGGGTAGAGCGCGGCGCTCCATCCCAGCTCAGCGGGGATGTTCGGCTCCCCCTCGGCTTCTTCCACAGGGAACATGATCACCTCCTCCAGCAACATGATCACCTCCTCCAGCAGCACCGTTAACAACATGATCACCTCCAGCAAGCCTCTCGCTTTTTCGATCGAACGGATTATGGCGCGGAGCCCCGAGCCCAAGACGTCGATACCTTTCCCTAACTTGTTTGCGCACCCCCAGTCCCACCCTGCTGCTGCTGCTCCTACTTCTACCGGCGGCAAAACGGAGCCCAAGCAGCCGCTTAACACCAGCCCGTCGCCCCTTCAGCAGCATCATCATCGCATGATCCCCTTCACGGTGCCGCTGGGGTTCGAACCACCGGCGGCACACACTAAGCTCAGCCTCTGCAGCGGCTTGGACGCGAACACTTTCGACGCGTCTTCGTATCATCATTCTAACGAGCTGGTGCCTTGCATCGGTCTGAACTATAATAATACTAGTAATAATAATAATACTAATAAAAGCGAGCAGCAGGACCACCTGAGCCTGGCTGCCTCCACCATGGGCCATCAGTACAAGCTGTTCCGTCCTCGCGTGGTCAACCAGGGGTCCTTCCACGCCACCATGGGCCTGGGGGCCGCGGTGTGCTACCTGAACTGCGGCGGAGGAGAGGTCAGCTGTCCGGTCAACCTCCATCCCACCATGAGCTCCACCATGGCCTCCATGACCTCGACCATGGCCTCCTACCTGCTCGGATCGCCCCTCCACCAACACCATCATCACCACCGGCACAAGGCAGCAGCCTTCCTCCATCAGCATCATCATCACCAGGAGAAAACATCATCGGGAGGCAAGGCGACCACGCCGTGCGTCGTGGAGCGGTCCTACCCGACCTCCAACAACTCCTCCTCTTCTTCTTCTCATCAGAGCCTTCATCATCACCACCATCACCTCCATCACTACATGAAGGACCATCATCACATTCTGGCCGAGAAGATCTTCAAGGGATCGTCGAAGCTGAGCGGCGGCTGTCCGAGTGGGAAGCCCAAGGTGTTCACCTGTGAAGTCTGTGGAAAGGTATATAAAAAAGAAGAAGAAAAAGATTTGCTGCTTTATTGTTTGTTTTTTGTTTAACCCATTAAGACTTGAAGCCGATTCTACAAATTACTTCTAATTCCCAACAGTTTTCTGAAAAACGTATGTTCAGTGGTTCTCAAACTTTTTCATGTCAAGGACCCCCAAAATTAAATGTATTTGGCGGCCGACCACAATGACACAATCTCAAAATATTTTTGTTCCGGGGACCCCCAGAAGCAAAGATTTGAGTTAAAAAAAAGTTCGCTTTAAAAGAATATATATATATTCAAAGATTTGCACATATTTTCCACACAAGCTCATAACATGAGCTTATCTGCTATTTTTGAATAGCCAAAGTGTAAAATAATGCTTTTTAGCTCAAATAAAAAAATGACACAGATGGTTCCTGGTTCCAAATAAGAAAAAGAGGTTGTGCATGAACAATGGGTTTTCTCAGTGGAGTGCTGGACCCAGTATAGGCCTACATATAAAAAGTAGGAATTGAAAAAATCCCAAAAAGGTAGCACATCCAAAATTTCAAATCAAAATTCTCACATTTCCACTTTTTTTTATTGTCACACACCAATAAACGAACGCTGAAAAAGGTGGAATGTGAGTACTCTGTCCTCCATTGATTTGAAAATGTTGGATGTGCTTTACCTTTTTGGGATTTTTTCAATTCCTACTTTTTATATGTTTATTGTTTATTATTGTTTATTACAGATCACATCACAGTGAAGACTACTCTTCCAAGGGTCCAAACATTCACACTTAACAATCAAATTAAAACACAATACAAAGGAATTACACCATTACATAGTTAAAAACAAAACAAAACAAAACAACAAAAATGACGTGAAGAAGTCTTCACGTAATAATAACTCATGTTATAATAGGCATATTATTACTCTCTGGTGGACAAACCAAGAAATGTACAACAAAATACTTTAACTATTATTTTATACTTAAGGCTATTCAAAAATAGCAGATCTACAAGCTCATAGCGCGGCACCGAGTGCCACACTATGAGCTTGTAGATCTGCTATTTTTGAAAAATCCCTGGCACAAAATATTTTTTCAGATGGGGGTCCGCAGCCAAATGGGGGTCCTTGACATGAAAACGAATTATAGCCAACTAGGCTATATATACAATTACAGACATCAAACATAACGTCTTCACTAATCACTGCATCCCTTCATTTCTTTTGGAAGCCGTGGATGTATTGCCTATCCTTATTAATATATGTGTCGGGAGGCCATTCCAATGTCGTGGTTGTGTCGACTCGTTTGTATCAGTGGTTCTCAAACTTTTCCGTGCCAAGGACCAAAATGATATGCTTTTGGCCGCGGACCCCCATCTCAAAATATTTTGTTCCAGTCCAGAGACCCCCGAGAAGCAAAGATTTGAGTAACAAATGTTCACTTTAAAAGTTGTATGTTCAAAGATTTGCAAAAATGTTCACGCTTTTTCAAAAATAGCAGATCTACAAGCTCATAGAAAAAAAATAGAAAAAAAATATGGATGAAGGGGTTCAAATGATTGTGACGCTTTATTAACACATTTTGCTTTTTATTGTTTAACCCTTTGGTAATAATATGTGTATTCATTATTTATTATGTTTATTTATGTATTTGTGTGCGTGCGTGCGTGTTGCAGGTGTTCAACGCGCACTACAACCTGACCCGCCACATGCCCGTTCACACCGGAGCCAGACCGTTCATCTGTAAGGTCTGTGGGAAAGGATTCCGACAGGCCAGCACTCTGTGTCGACACAAAATCATCCATACTCAGGTAGGCAAATCATTATTATATCACAGGGGATATATATATATATATATATATATATATATATATATATATATATATATATATATATATATATATATATATATATATATATATATATATATATATAGCCTATAGTTCATACTCAGGTAGGCAAGGAAATTATAATTATATATATATATGCCTATATATTTTTCATTTCTCCTTTATTTATTCAGGAAGGTCAATTGAGAGCAAGCTCTCTTTTCCAATGATGCCCTGATTGCAGTAAATATAGAATAGCATTAAACTAAACAAATGACAAAATAATAGACCTTTCAGAATTTCAAAGAATGCAATTACAAACAGATCTCAGAGTATTCTTCATAAGCTGTGCAGAGAGAGAGAGAGAGGCCTTCTATAATTTTCATATTTTGATACGAGCTGTAATTGATGTTTTTATGGTGAATATATGTACAGGCGGAAAGCCGAGCTGCATGATAATTATATATATAGGCCTATAGCCTACGGTCAGCTTAATGCATCTTATTTATATATTTATCTGCTGTCCTGATTTAATTCTTACTAATTTGACTTTATTGTTTGTATTGTATTATTTTAATTGTAGGAAAAACCCCACAAGTGTAACCAGTGTGGGAAAGCCTTCAACCGCAGCTCCACGCTCAACACTCACACGCGGATTCACGCGGGATACAAACCGTTTGTCTGCGAGTTCTGTGGCAAAGGCTTCCATCAGAAAGGTATTCTTATTATTATCATTATTATTATAATTTTATTATTATTATCGGTGGTGGAAAAAGTACTCAAATGTTTTACTTAAGTGAAAGTATCAATACTGCAAGTACACTTACAAGTAAAAGTCCGGAATTCAAAATTACACAAAAGTGTTGGTATCAAATTGTACTTGTACCAAAAGTAAAAGTACAAAAATGTTTGAAAATAGCAGATCTACAAGCTCACAACTCGTCGCGGTTGTGAGCTTGTAGATCTGCTATTTTCAAATAGCCTATAGGAAATAGGGCTAAAGTGGTTAATGTATGTTTGTTTAAAATTGTACTTAATTACAGTACTTGAGTAAATGTACTCAGTTACTTATTACAACCCTAACTGTAACCCTACACCACTTATTATTATCATTCATTATTATTATCATTCATTATTATTATTATTATTATTATTATTAATATGTGGGAAAGGCTTCCATCAGAAAGGTAAACAGAACCAATGTTATTTTCTGTTCAAATCGCAGCCTTAATAATAATTTGACGGAAATATCAAATGGTTAAAAAAAATGATCAAATCAAATGCATTTTGTTCAGATTTTGATCTATTCTTATTTTGTAGTGTGTGTGATATTGTGTACATTTAGGAGAGGTTATTTCCATGTCGCCACTTGGCCTTTTAACGAGCTGAACAATATTTGCTCATGTATTGTTTTCAGTTTTTAACATTTTATTGTGCTAATAATAATTAACCACTTCAAACATTTGCCCCCCAAAAAGGGCATGTTCACATAGTGAGCTTTTTTTTTTTTTTTTTTTAACACAATGTGATCTACAATGTGAGCCAAATTGTGAGCTTGTAGATCGGCTATTTTGTGTTGTGTGCAGAGGGGGAAAGAGCGCATCAAAGTAGGCAACGCATGAGGGTTTAAGGGGTTAAACTCACGTTTTGAAGGCTAGTCTAATTAAGTGGTTCTCAAAGTGGGGCCCGGGGACCCCCAGGGGTCCATGGAGAGTGGTTCCAGGGGGTACCCAGCTAAAGTATAGTTAAAACAGCATCACAATTTTAACCCACTTTATCCATTACATGTTAGCCTTTTTGACACGAAAACGTTTTCTAATTGATCCTGGGGACTGGTTTCCATTGTGGTCCTATCTTCATTTCATCAACATAGCATAATAAATTAACACAATAATACATACATCATCAACAAATATAAACACTATTTATGTACAAAGGAGAAAAAGGATAAATGGTGGCAGTGAATGACACCTCCTTTATGGGAATCTGCATTAGCCTCCCCTTGTATAGTCTCCTGTCCTTTTTGAAATTGTGAATGAAACCAGTGATTCACATCCTTTAAAGCACTGGTTCCCAAGCAGTGGGTCGGGACCCATGATTGGGTCGTGGACATATTTATATGGGTCCCGAGTAAATATCAAATATAAACAAAACAATCACAGCTTTTCATCAATTAAAAACAATTTTTCAAAAGTATTTCATAAATACATTTTTTTAATCTAATAATTTCCATAAGTAAATAAAAAACAATGTTCAAGAAGTCTTGGGCAGAATGAGAACTTTCCCATGTTTGTTCTATTTCCTCATAATTCTAATTATTATTATTTATCTATTTTAAATCTTCTTTGGCATGAAGGTAACTACAAGAACCACAAGCTGACGCACAGCGGTGAGAAGCAGTTCAAGTGCTCCATCTGCAACAAGGCCTTCCACCAGGTGTATAACCTGACCTTCCACATGCACACACACAACGACAAGAAGCCCTTCACCTGCCCCACCTGTGGGAAGGGCTTCTGCAGGAACTTTGACCTGAAGAAGCACATCCGAAAACTGCACGAGTCCCCCAAGTCCCCCCTGACACCCTCACCCTCCTCTGAGTCTCACTGAAACTCATTATACACCGGCTTATAGAGGGCAGTGGGCGAACCATTTTGTGGTTACACAGAAAAAACCCATTCAGTACATGTATTATACTTGTTGACTCAAATACTGGGGTTAGCTTTGTCCACCAATGCACCTTATAGTACGACGGTGTTGCTTGCCAAAAAGGAAAAAAATAACAGATCTACAAGCTAACAAAGCCCCAACATGCAAGGTGGTATATCTTGTAGATCAATTCTTCTGACACGCTGCTCGCGTGATGGATTCTATAAATTGAGCTTTTATCAGCCCAGGTGAGAATCGTGACCATTGAGACATTTTATGGACTACAAAATGAACTTTTTTTCAATTAATCGTTCCATCGTTACTATTTTTTAATTTCAATCTCAGGATTATTGTGAAATGTTTTATGATATTTATTTGAATTAATTTAAAAGAGAAGAAAACTGAAGAGGAGTATATGGATAGTTTCTGGTCATGTGGAAAGCCCATTATATGACATCCAATTAGCCTACATGAGCACCATGATTGGAAAATTAATGAATGAATAATAGGCCTTGTATGGAGCATAAATCAAGGTTTCACAGAGATGCTCATGTGAACAAACACTCGTTCTAAATGGCATTGAAAATAATGACAATAAAAGCAACTGTTTGTGTCCAATTTTACTTTTATTTTTTAATGCACGTGATGAAAGCCTATATAAACCAGCCGTATGGCCTATATTAGAAAATTCAGCAATATCCTATATAAAATGTATTTTGTCATTTATATTTTATTCGTTGTCATGAGAGTTTTTATTTTTTTTTAATGATTTTACTTTTTTTCTTGAATCGTTTTTGTATTTGTTTAAGAAAGAGAGGGTCTTCTAATACACACGACACAGTTAATTGTTATACTTTTATGTAGGCTGTTTTTGTTTTTTATATACGTTTTTTTATTATGAGTGATTATTATCCAAAGCCACGGATTGAAAGGACGCATAACAGGTATATTGCCCCCCCTTGTGGCCAGCATTAATAAACCCTTACAGGTCCATTATTACACTGTACAGATACATTTATACAATTATCACGCATCTAGCTTTCATATTTAACCATGTATACACAATACATATAGCCTTAATGAAAAGTTTATTCGTTTGTGTGATTTTGCGTTTAATAGTGCGTCATTATGTGGACCTAGTTTAACAGAATTGCTTAAGCCTTACATGTATTTATTTAATAAATACATGTATTTATTTAATAAATACATGTATTTATTTATTTACTAAATAAATACATGTATTTATGTATTTAATCCGGGTTGCTTACAGGCACACAGACAGGCCTATAACCAATAGAATAATAGAGTGGTTCTCAACCTGACAGACAATTTTGCATCAAAAGTAATCAATAAACTATACAATAAAAACTGGTCAAACATTGGACAAATTGTCAAATAATATAAGAAAAAGGCAAAAAAAATGTGAAAATACCGATGCTGATGGTCAGTTCACTGGTCAGTTCTCTCTCATGAATCGATCCACGATGCCTCTGAAAAGGGAGAGCGACTTTGATATAGTTATATACATAAAATCAATTAAATCATTATTCGTAACCTATTTCATTCTTACACTGCAGTGATACATTCCCGTTTCAATCTTCTGCCGTTTCCTTATTGCAACACGTTATGTTTCATTCTGCAACTGCAGGTATAGGCCTAGAACAATCAAATAAAGTAGGCCTGGCCTATGTTCTCATTTGACCTGATATCACAACTCCAACAAGACCGATGATAGAATTGTGTAGGCTTATCATTATCAGACCTAAATGAGGAATAGGCCTTATTATACCGACAAGTATATCTTTACGACATTGTCCGACTTGGAATCAGAGTTTTATAATAGTAATAATAACCTAGATTCTTGGAAACAGACTGTTATATAATAACATATTTTTGGGAATGTATATATGTATGCGATGTATACACATTACCTATCTATGTTATGGATATATATATATATGTTTGGAATGTGAATAGTTGACATTCCTCCTCCTCAGTGGACAGCTGAACGGGCCTCCACCCTCCGCCCTATGGATGTCATAGTCTGCCCTATCAGTGGTTCCGGGGTTCTGGGGACCCCCAGGGGTCCTTGGAGGGAGGGGTTCCAGAGGGTCCCCAGCAAAAGTTGTTACCTGGCTAGATAGATAGATATACAAGCAGCTTGTATACCTGCTACTTTTTCTTCTTCTTTTTTTTTTAAAACAGCAGATACAATCATATCTGCACATTACACTTGCATTTAAGTGTTCATAGGTTTATAGCACATGTGAGAGAAGATGGGTTGTATATGTTAATCCATGTCTGGGAATAGGCTCTATGCACAGCAGCCAGATTGGAAGGAAATTGGGCCTTTTCTTACTTCCTTCACATGTGTTACCAATGATACTAATGAAGGCTCTGTTCCATTCAGGTCAAACAGAGTCAGGGTGCTGATGTTGTGCACGTTGGCTCACTGGAAACACTGCTACACCAGTAGATCTCAAAGTGTGGTCCAGGGACCCTCATGGTTCCTTGAGGGGTTTCCAAATGGCCTCTTACGGGTGTGTAACTCTGAGAGTGTACGGGTCCATTTGGTTCCATTTGTACACTCTGCAGAGTTATGGGGTCCTTGAAATCAAAAGGTTTGAGAACCACTCTGCTACACTAAATGGAACAGAGCCTTCATTAGAATCATTGGTAACACCTGTGAAGTAAGGAAGAGGCCCAATTTCCTTCCAATATGGCTGCTGTGCATAGAGCCTATTGCACTGCATATATGCTGTCAAAAAAAATGTCCATACATAGCCCTCAGTCAAACTTGTTCCTCTCTGATCTAATGATGCTTACAGCGACCACTTATGTAGGTATAAATATTAACAGTTATAACTGGAGGAACCCTCGTCAAGTTGTCAACACCTGGCTGTGTAAGACAGTGGTTCTCAACCTGTGGTCCCCACATGTTTTTGGGGTGGTCCCCAGATGACAGGCAGCAAAAGTGACAATTTAAGGACTTTTAATACCTAATACCTAAAAAAAAAAAAAAGAAGAAGAAAAAAAGAAATTAAATGAAAAAAGACCATTACTGCATCAAAAGTAATCAGCAAACCAAACTATAAAGATTGTGAAAATAGCTGATCTACAAGCTCACAGCAGACAGCACCTCACAATGCTGACTCTGTGGAACCGAGTCAAACTAAATGTAATGTCTACAAAGTGCTTGTCAGAGTTGGGATCCCCAGCTGTTCAAATATGATTGTTCTGGGGGTGCGCAACATCACACGCAGTTGGGAGATGGGGAATTATGTTTTGACTCAAACCCGGTGGTGAAGAGATAATCAAATGTTAACCTGTGCTAAACTGAACGCACTACATTATTTGCTGAACTTTCTAAACAAATCTATAGTCAGTAACTGAGGCAGAAAAGTATTGGCCAGATGTTAGATTGATTGATTACAATGTTCAGTTACTGATAGGCTAACATGAGGAGGGTCCCCTCCAGTTCATGGATGGATTGTGGACGGGGCCAGTGGGACCCAGTGGGGCCCAGTGGGGCCAGTAGGGCGAGTGGGGACCAGTGCCCAGTGGGCCCTCAAAAAGAGAACTGGTGCTAACCTGGTCACCATGCGAGCATCAGTTGATCTTAGAGATGAACTGAACATGTCTGTGGGCTATAGACATTTTGGGACAGAGCATATTTGCAGTGCAATTCCCAAACCAAATCAACATACTTCTCTCACATGTGCTATTGCTATAAAAAAAAAAAGAAAAACACAGATGCTAAATGTGAGTCTTCCTACAGGATTTATCTACTGTTTCCCAAACAAAAAAGATATTTGGTATAGGTTCTTCTTCTTAGGTCGACATACAAATGTGTTCCATTTTAACATTTTTATTTATTAGGAAATGTGGCCATATAATTGCATGTGTCTGTGTAGTCCATGGACCACTGGTTGAGAAACAGTGGGATGTATCATGGGATGCATGCATACAGTAGCAGGTGTTAGCAAAGCACTAATCTTAGCTCTAATCTCACCCAACACAACAGTGGTCCCCAGGTTGATTCTTAATCAGGGTGGTGGTCCCTGGTTCACGATCAGTTGAAAACCCCTGCAATAGCCTATAAATGGACATTATAGGTTAAATGGTAAAATAAATATGAAGTCGGTTATGCCTAGTGTTAACTGTAAGGTATATAACCAATGGTCCTGTTTTATTTCTTATTTAACTGAATATGTTACTGTTATTTCTAAACCATCCTCTATTGCTGTATCTCACTGTGGCCAAAAGGTCAGCGGTGTATGCAGTTTATTAAACTCAGTTTGGAGGCATGGATAGGCAAGTGTCAGCCCATATGTTGCTATTGAAACACATGGGCAACCATCTCTTTCTAACCAGGTGATCAGATATGAATGAATGAATGAATGAACGCACACACACGCACGCGCACGCACCACAACCCCAAAGCGGGGGTCTGGGGGGGGCTTTTAAACTTTTTAACACAGTAGATGTCATTTCCTGTGTTCTGGTGAATTTTGGGAGTTTGATACAAATCAAGGCGAAATCAAGGAGAAATGTCAATCCAGGAGTCCAGAAGGAGATGTGGTCGAAATCAAGGAGACTCCTGTAGGATCCAGGAGGATTGGCAGCGCTGCCCAGTGCGACGAATAGGCTCTATGCACAGCAGCCATATTATCACTTCCTTCACAGGTGTTACCAATGATACTAATGCAGGCTCTATTCCATTTAGTCTAGCACAGTGGTTTCCACGACCCCCATAACTCTGAGAGTGTACAAATGGAACCAAATGGACCCTTACGGGTCCAATTGGTTTCCATTTGCACACTCTCAGTGCACCTGTAAGGGGCCATTTGGAAGCCCATGAGGGTCCCTGGACCCCAACTGTAGATATGCACAATATCAGCACCCTGACTCTGTTTGACCAGAATGGAACAGAGCCTTCATTAGTATCATTGGTAACACCTGTGAATGTCTTCATAATATGGCTGCTGTGAATAGAGCCTATCTGTCGGCTGGATTTGCCAGACAGAGACAATGAGGTCGGCGACCTTTCCTTAATTTAGCCTCCTTGTAAGAAATGGGGGAAGTCCCCACGGTGTCGTCATCATCCTGCGACATACGTCACTACTGAGGAGTGAGGCCGATCCTTCAGACTGATACAGGATTGGTTTAAATCCTCCCCCCCTCCGACACGTTGCTGCGCTCCTTTGACCGAGTTACAAACCCACAGCTGAGAGCCTCGCGCTGACGCACACGCTTTATAGATCTACACAGAGCGCAGCGTGCAGCGCAAAGTATTAATAGCTGTGTGAGACTTTCCTGCGTGTAGTCAGCGTTGCCATGTCTGCTTATTATAAGCGACTGTGGGCTTGTTTTTCTGTAAAGTCGCTTGTAAATATTGGCAGGGGCGGATTTAAGAAGTTAGGGGCTCCAAGCAAAGCTCTGGTTCGGGGCCTATTTTGCGCGCGCGAAAATGCGAAGAAACATTTTTTTAATTAAGAAAAAAAAAAAAGGGGGGGGAGGTGGGGCCTCCCATGCCTTGGGGCTCCAAGCAAGTGCTTGGTATGCCTAGTGCAAATATCCGCCCCTGAATATTGGTAGTAATGTTTTTGGGCTTGTTTGTTGTTTCTAAAGTGTAGTTGTTTATTTGGGCTTGTTTCTAAAGTGTAGTTGTTTATTTTGGCTTGTTTCTAAAGTGTAGTTGTTTATTTGGCCTTGTTTCTAAAGTGTAGTTGTTTATTTGGGCTTGTTTCTAAAGTGTAGTTGTTTATTTGGGCTTGTTTCTAAGTGTAGTTGTTTATTTGGGCTTGTTTTCAAAGTGTAGTTGCTTATTTCGGCTTGTTTCTAAAGTGTAGTTGCTTATTTGGGCTTGTTTCTAAAGTGTAGTTGCTGATTGGGGCTGTATTCCTAATTTTATTAAACCAGTGGTTCAAACATTTTCATGTCAAGAACCCCCAAATTGATTATCATGTATTTGCCAGCAGACCCCCCCACCTGAAATGGTTTAAAGTGCTCATATGGCCTATAGAGTCACTTCTTCTGGGGGTAACTGGTCAGGTGGGCACCAAAACCACCTGGGCACTAGGGATAACTGGGCACCAAAACCATCTGGGCACTAGGGACACGTGGGCACTAGGGACATGTGGGCACTAGGGACAACTGGGCACCAAAACCATCAGGGCTGGGGTGGAGACATCTGGGCACTAGAGACATGTGGGCACCTGGGGAGGTGGGCACTTGGACAACTGGTCACTAAAACCATCTGGGCACTAGGGACATGTGGGCGCTTGGACAACTGGGAACTAAGGACATATGGGCACCTGGACAACTGGGCACGGAGGACATGTCCCATAGTGCCCACATGTCCTTAGTGCCCAGATATCTAGGTGCCCAGTCGTCCCAAAAACATGGTGCCCAGATGTCCCTAAGTAGTGCCCACCTGGCTTATATTCCTTCTGGGCTTCTGGGTTTGCATAGACCTGGTTGCTTATTTCTCTCGCAAGATCTGGCAACACGGTGTGTAGTTCTCCTGGGTGGTGTGTGGCGTGTGTGTGCGTCCTCCTCCATGTCCCCTTCCCCTCCATGCTCCTTCACCTCTGGGACCTGTACGTGTGACAGACACTCCTCTCTGGTCCTTTTGGGGGTCTTTCTGCGGGTCTTGTTGTGCTGATCCGGGCCGCAGTGCATTAAGGTGGGTTTACTAATAATACTGACACCGTGTGTCACATTAACATTGAAGTGCTCTGGAACATGTTGCTTTGACCACTAGACTGTTTAGAAAGTTCCAGATCCTCCACCACTAACTCTCTCCTTACGACTTACCTAAGGCTGTCCCCCACCCTGTCCTTTGGGGGGGACGGGGGGGAACTAGGGACTGTCCTGCCCGAGGAACACGTGTTGTTTACAAAACAACACGTGTTGTTTACTAAACGTAACACAACATAATTGTGCAGCACTAGCCTTGGATCAAGACTGTCATATCAAGCAATAGATGTAATTGATCGAGTATGTAATGACTTTTGAATTTCAATACATCTATGATGGTCTTGATGATCCACTTTTGCTTGCAGAAGTCAGACTAGATCAAATACATCTTTTATAGTCTTGATCCAACAATGCCATGCTTAGCTTTGTGAGCTTATGTATCCGGCTGTTTGTAGGGATTTAGTGGTTGAATCCGAAACATGCTGCTATACCAAGGTTATTAGAATGAACTAAAAACGAAACTATTACTAAAACTAGGCGTGGGGGGAAAGCTCATTTGAACTGCACTAATAATGAAAAAGAAACTGTAGAAACTAACTGAAACTATAGGCTATTCTGTAGTGTTGTAGTAATACAAAAATATATATAATATTTATTTAATTAAATGTATACATAAGATTGGTTTAGTTTTAGTCTGTCAGTTTGGATAAAATGTATGTGTCAACCAGGCCTGGAATTTCGTCATTTTAGGGGCAAGGCCACTTGTTTCAGACTGAAACAGGAAAAAATTTTGAGGGCACAAAGGCCAAATGCCAGGGCAGGAAGGCCATCAAATAAAACAAGATTTTAGTCCATTGCAAAGAAATAATTAATTGAATTTAAGGGTTAAGGATGATTTTAAATGTAATATGTAGACTATCTGCAGTGAAATCAATACATTATGGTATTTACAATCTGATCCATGCTCAGCCCTGCACCAATTAAAGTCACTGGGTTGGTTTAAAGAGGAAGTGAAGTGAAGTGAGTGAATTGCTTCACTCAGGGAAGTGAAGAATTCACTGTAAAGAAGAGACACTGGTGTCTACATATTGACAAGAAAAAGACAGGAGAAAGTGGTACAGTCAGCTGGGGCATTAATGTACATGTATGTACCCCTGGAGGTGACAATATTGTGTAGTATGTTGCAGGGACTTTACTCCCAGTCCAACCCTTGATGCCCTATGCCAAGCAGGGAGGCATTGTGTACACATTTTATAGCCTTTGTTATGACTCGGCCAGGGATTGAACCCCCTGACCTCCCAATGTCAGGGGGCGGACAGTCGAACACTAGCCACAAGGCCTCTGAACCTCTGACAAAGGCTGGGGAAGGCAGCCTGCCTGCTGGAACGTTGCCTATTTGTTTTTAATGTCTCTCGTTCATTAACATAAACTTACTAGACCATAAAGGTCATTACACCGGCGATTATGCTAATATACGCAAAATTCGGACTCGGTCCAAATAAATAAAACAAGCTTTCTCGTTCCACGAAACTGATGTGGAAGCTTGCATTGACTTTATACGTTTAAAACAAATAAAACGTATCATTCGCATGAAAAAATCGCCCCCGGTGTGTAAGGACCTTTAGTCTTCAACAGGGGGTCTGGGACCCCTAAGGGGTCCTAAGAGTTACTACATGGGGCCGCCAAATCTTTGTCCCTCTTCTGGGGTGAATCTACCTGAAACAAAAATAAAATAAAATAAATGCTAAACTATAATAACCTTGGTGCTAGCAGCTTACTGGTTCAAAAGAATAGCAAACCTTTATGTCATCATACACCACCTATTGACCCATCTGCAGTTGGCCTAATAGCCTCATCAGCAGAGCATTAAATAGGCTAAATCTCAATGTTTCAACAAAGTGGCCCACCGCCACAGGGTCAAGTGTCACTGTACTGTATGTCAATACCATGTGTGCCTTTGTTGTAAAACTCTCCCTGAGCAAACTGGACGTGGCAGCAAGCTGCCAAATCTCCCTAAACGGTGATGCATGCACACATTTGCACATAACTGTGTGAATGACTGATTCTTCTGGGTTCCACTCCAGTCCAGTATGGTTGTATGGTTCACCTGAATAACCCTGTATGTGTGGCCTTTGCTAAACTGCTCATTGTGTCCTATATAAGCAGTCATGTTCAGACTCCTAAGTCACCCGAGCAGGAGAACCACCAGGGCCTGCCTCAGTAGCCAGCGGCGCTATGAGCACCATAAGAGCATCCTCGCCATCCGCCGCGAGGACATCAACCCGTGGGAGAGGAGGGCCCCGCTGGCGCCGCGGCACGTCAAGGAGCTGACCCATGCCGGGCACAAGGTCCTGGTCCAGCCGTCCAACAGGAGGGCCATTCATGCGAAGGTAAAAGCAGAAAGGAAAAGGGGCAACGTTTTCTCTTTTTGTTTTTAACCCATTAAGACCAGGAACACCTCTGTGTAATTTTTTTATTTCTTTGGCCTATTCAAAAATAGCAGATCTACAAGCTCATAGCAGGAGTGCCGCGCTATGAGCTTGTATATCTGCTATTTTTTTTTAAATCGTGAAAATGTGTGCAAATCTTTGAATATGTATTTTTTAAAGCGAACATTTTTAACTCTGTTACAACTTCTGGGGGGGGGGGTTAAAACTGTTAGGATTTAGAAGACAAGACAAGATTTGAGTTAAAAATGTTTGCTTAAAAAATACATGCATTCAAAGATTTGCACAACTTTTCAAGATGTTTCAAAAATAGCAGATCTACAAGCTCTAAGCGCGTCACTCGGTGCCGCGCTAAGAGCTTGTAGATCTTCTATTTTTGAATAGCTAAAGAAATCTAAAAATGAGACACGTTCCTGGCTTTAATGGGTTAATGGATATGCAATTCAAGGAAGTTTTCTTTTTTTGTAAAGTTTAACCAGGTAAGTCACTAAGTAAGCCATCAGTATAAGCTGTAAGAACGTAATGTCTGGGCCAGTTATTCTTTTGTCAAGGTCACTGGCAAGAGTACAGTTAGTATGTCCCCAAGACAGGGGGCCCAAATTCCATCTTGGAAAATACTGCGCACCATCTCTCAACAGAGAGCTGGTGCAGGTACATTAGAAAGTTGATCAGATTCAGGATTGAATGAGTGATTGAATACTATTAGTAAGAAATGTAAACAACACACGGTACAGAAGACATTAAAGCTCAAAGGATAACACTAAAAAAGTCCTGGGGACTTGTTTCCATTGACTGCTAGTGTGGTTTGGGATACGGAAGGAAGAAGTTACAAATGTGTCATTAGTTTGATCGAAGAAGACATGTTAAAGGGGTAGTTCACCCCCAAAATGACTTTTTTCCCTATCGATTAGCCACCCCATGGAGACATGAATTCATGGATATTCTTTTGTTTTGGTTGCATTCCTAGGCAGCGGTGCCGGTAGGAGACACAAAGAGTCTCCTTTGTGTGTCCTACCGGAACCGCTGCCTACCGATCCGCTGGTCATCAAATGATTGGCTTAGAAATGCGACAAAAACAAAACTATATCCATGAATTCAAGTCTCCATGGGGTGAATAATAATTTTGTTTTGGGTGAACTATCCCTTTAATCTACTGTAAGGTTGCTGGCCAGTGGCCACTTAATATGATGTTTTTTGTTGTTGTTGTATTTCAGTACTATGAGATGGCAGGTGCCAGCATTCAAGAGGACATTTCCGAGGCGACGTTGATCATCGGGGTGAAAAGACCCCCGGAGGAAAAGATCTACGCCCAGAAAACGTACGCGTTCTTCTCCCACACCATCAAAGCACAGGAAGCGAACATGGGACTCCTGGATGACGTTCTGAAAAAGGTCAGTCTTTAGTTACTGCTGCAGTACAAAAGGTCACTGTTATTACAGGACCCCTGGTCCTTGAGGGCTTGAGTGAGAGAGCCAGCGCTCATCATAAACAGCCGTTGTCCACATAAAGTCTTTGAATCTTGAACAAGGTGGTGAACACACGTTAACAAACAAGTCATTGTTTAAGCGACCATGCAGTGATTCATCTGTCAATGAATTCCATCTTCAGGCCTTTTGTCTCCACAGAGGGAGCTGCATAATAAGTGTCATTGTCTGTTCATAGCTTCAGCCTCAGATACAAGACATTTTCCTGTTGATTTCTTTATTTTGCACTTGTTTGCATTTTCTCTCAAGTCATTCAAAATGCAGTCGAATCAGCTGAATTGTCTCAACGTGGGCAAAACATTGCACAGTCAATTAGTAATTACATTTGTCAATCGATCTTTAATCCAGAGAGTTTATGGATGGATACTGCATGGGAAAGGGGTTTAAATATAGTTCACCCCCAAAATGACTTTCTATGGATTAGTCACCCCATGGAGACTTTTCTCCATGGGGTGAATTCATGGATATGTTTAGTTTTTGTCACATTCCTATAGCAATAATGTGATGACCGGCAGCGGTTCCGGTAGGAGACACAAAGAGTTTCCTTTGTGTCTCCTACCGTAAATAAAACGTTCGGGCAAGTGGAGTTTGCTTTCAGGTTACCCGACGGGCAAGTGCATTCCGTCTTCATTAAATATTTCTTGAAGAACAATGCTACCTTTTTACAACTACCAGTTGCACTCATTCTGATTTCTCAAAGTGACTGTCGCCACTCTGCAGTTATCCATTGGATTCATTTGTTCTACAAGCGCAAATTTTACCTTACTTTTTGGGAAAGTGGGCATTACTTTTGGGCAAGTAGAACATGACCTGTACTTGCCAATGGGCAAGTGCCTCTGAGACCTTAGTGTCAACCCCTGCCACATGGATTACGTGATCCACTTGATTAGATTTTGTTGTGTCTAGCTGGTGACATGGACATGGTGACATAAACTGGAGATGTTATGGCTGAAAGTCAAGGTCTATCTGGGTTATTGTCGTAGACAAACCGCTTTTCTCACAGCCATGTGTTCCCTATCTCGTCCACCTTAGGAAGTGCGTCTGATCGACTATGAGAAGATGGTTGATGCTAATGGATACCGGATTGTGGCTTTTGGACAGTGGGCCGGTGTTGCAGGTATAACTTACAGTAAACATGCAAGATGAACTAACATATCCTTGCTGTCGGGCAGAAAGCTCTTATTCTAACTTTTTGTGTTTTTTTCGTAAATGAATGCCCTACTTGATCATACTACAGCGTCACACAAAAGCATCAAAAGTAGTAGATATACAAGCTTGAGCTTGTGGATCTGCTACTTTTGATGTTTTTTAATTTGAATCCTGAAAAGTAACACTTTTGGCCATAATGAGGTTTCCACCTGACAGAGACAAGAAAGTTTTCATAAAAACACATTTGTTTGTGTGTACTGGCATGTTTTTGGTAGTTTTGCGTAGTTTGGGATACTTTTGGGTATGGGTAATTTGGGGTATTTTGGGGTGCTTGTGGTTACTGCACTAGCATGTTTTGGGTCATTTTGGGTAGTTTGGGGTACTTTCTGGTTGAACATCAAAGCTGTAGTCAATTTCTGAATTGTTAACGAAAAATCCTGTTTGTTCATTTTTGCAGGAATGATT
This sequence comes from Gymnoscopelus microlampas, assembly GCF_963454915.1. Classification (NCBI taxonomy): domain Eukaryota; kingdom Metazoa; phylum Chordata; class Actinopteri; order Myctophiformes; family Myctophidae; genus Gymnoscopelus; species Gymnoscopelus microlampas. The sequence continues at coordinate 52,853,084 of NC_139943.1, read as the reverse complement.
AATATCCTGCACGGTTTAGGACTGCGCTTCCTTGCGCTCGGGCACCACACCCCTTTTATGGTGAGATTCATATTGTTTTCAATGCTGGTCCGACAACCACTATCAATAATAATACCTTAACGTCTAAACCTATTTTTACCGTAATGTCACTAAAGGAAACCAATCCTAAATGATATACCAATGTTTAAAGCGACACTATGTAACTCTTTATGAATAAAAAAAAATGTAGTCCAATCTGTATGGTAGAGTATGTTAATACAATATAACTTATACAATCTGTATGGTAGAGTATGTTAATACAATATAACTTATACAATCTGTATGGTAGAGTATGTTAATACAATATAACTTATACAATTTGGGTGGTTGTATTTTGTCTCCCTGCTCTTCTATTGAAACGTGTCAAAGGTCATGTCTCACCTAGATACAGGATCTGACAGGAATTTTGACCTGATGGTCAAGATTCAGTTTTTCCCCTGAGCAAGCAGGCCGGTGCTCTGGCTCAATGTTATATTTCAGCACTTGCGCAGGAAACCGGGTTCAAATCCGGTGTAGAAGAGGAAAGTACTTAGTGCTTTAATGTATTTTCTTTTATGTCGGCAGCACATCGGCATGGCTCATAACTACAGGAACGTCTACCAGGCCATCCAAGCAGTGAGGGATTGTGGGTACGAGATCTCCATGGGACTCATGCCCAAATCTATTGGCCCGGTCACGTTTTGTTTCACTGGTACAGGCAATGTCTCCAAAGTAAGTATTCTAGTGTTCAAACACAACCTGAAAATATCCACACCTAATCCATTAAGACTGGGAACGTATCTGTGTCATTTTAAGCGAGTGCCGCACTATGAGCTTGTAGATCTGCTATTTATTTGAAAAATCTTGGAAAACGTGTGCAAATCGTTGAAAATATATATATGCTTTAAAGCGATTTTTTTTTACTCCGATCTGTGCTTCTGGGGGGTCCCTGGAACAACATATTCTGAGATGGGGGTCCGCCGCCAAATACATATCATTTTGGGGGTCCTTGACATGGAAAAGTTGGAGCACCACTGATATACAGTAGCAACATACTGTTAGGATTTCGAAAACATTGGCCGCGAGCGACCTCAATACATATCAAAATGTTTTGTTCCAGGGACCCCCCATAAGCACAGATCGGAGTTGAAAATGTTTGCTTTAAAACATATATATTCAAAGATTTGCACAAATGTTCCACGTTAAATTTTTTTTTACCAGATCTACAAGCTCGGTGCCGTGCTATGAGCTTGTATATCTGCTATTTTTGAATAGCCAAAGAAATCTTAAAATGACACAGATGTGTTCCCGGTCTTTTTGGAAATCAAGCCCCATGCATCACTTCTTCACTTGCTTCTCCTCTGTGCTGGCAGGGCGCTCAAGACATCATCAACGAGCTCCCTGTGGAATATGTTGATCCTCACGAGTTGAAAAGTGTCTCTGAAACTCCTACTACAGGTATTAAAGTCCTTTTGCTCATATTGCCATACAGAACGATAATTATGTTCAGATATAGTGCATGCTGAGCCAAACAGCTGTTGTTGTGAATGATTTTTCTCTGTTAACCAGTGTTAATTTTTACAGCAAATTTAGATTTAGTTTTAGTCACATTTTAGTCATCTGAAATGTTATAGTTTTAGTCTAGTTTTAGTCGCCAAAATCTACAGTAGATTTAGACGACTAAAATCTATTTTGGCGGGCCGTGATGGCGTCGTAATGCCTGATTTATACAGTACTTGGCTGCATGCCCGAAAATAGCAGATCTACAAGCTCACAACTCGTCGCAGCTTGTAGATCTGCCGATTTCGGGACGTGACACCCACGTGCAGCCGCACATAAAATGATTTGATATGACATAATCATGTCAATATATTTAGTGATTGTTTTTAGTCCTCATAGCTTAGCTTTTATTCCGTTTTTTATTTAGTTTTTGTCTGTGAAAAAGGGTAGTCCGCGAACATTTTTAGTCGACGAAATGAAACACTGCTGTTACCTCCTCCTGCCAGACATGACTAAAGTGTACGCCACGGTCCTGAGTCGTCATCATCACCTCTTGAGGAAGAGCGACGGCATTTATGACCCGCTGGAGTATGAATACCACCCGGAGCTGTACACCTCCAACTTCAGGACCGCCGTGAGTGATTCTTCTATCCTAACCCTTCTTATCCGCTTCACCTGTTCCTGTTGGTTTGTTTACTGTTGAGTGTGAAAACAATGTTGCACATTAAGCTGATCATCCCTCCCCCCAAAATAATTTGGGGACCCCCTGCCAGTTTGGGAATCCACTGAAATAGGCCATGTCACCTCTTATTCCTTCCTCTAGGTGGCACCATATACAACGTGCCTCATCAATGGGATCTTTTGGGATCGCGAAACGCCACGACTCCTCCGCCGTCTGGACGCACAGAAACTGATCCGGAAGTCCTCTTCCTCTGACGACGGCTGCCCCGGGCTACCACACAAGTAAGACGCCTCCTCCATACCCCCCCTGTCCAGTGTTGCCAGATTCTGTGAGAGAAACAAGCAACCAGGTCTAGGAAAACCAGCCCAAAAGAAGCGCAGGAATGAGCACTTTAACATATACATCGGCTATTTGAAAATAGCCGATCTACAAGCTCACAACGCGTCGCGATGCGACGCGTTGTGAGCTTGTAGATCGGCTATTTTCAAATGAAATCTTGCGGGGAAATTGTAATAAGCAGATCTGGCAACCCTGCCCCCGTCCCCGCCATCTTACAACTTAAACTCACTGACACGTCGCACTACAGGACTGACATGACTTTCTGAGTCCCGAGCATTCATTATGCCAGTGGTTGTCAAAGTGGGGTCCGGGGACACCCCCCCCAGGGGTCCTTGACAGGGTCTCATGGGTCCCCACCAAAACGTAGTAAACATAGTATCACAATCATTTTAACCAATGTATCCATTTATACGTTATTTAAAAAAATAGCAGATCTACAAGCTCTGCAAGCTTGTGCATTTGCTATTTTTGAACGTTTTTGAAAAATATCGACAAAAAATATTCTCTTTTTCATCTTATTTATTTGCAGACGCTAAATTCTTCTGTTTTTAACTCTTTACGTGCTAATAAATAAAGCTCAAACTCAACAACAGCTGATGACCCATGACGATGACGAGGCACCTTAGCATGTTAATTAATTAGAAAGATGAGGCGTTATAGTGACTCACCTTTAACATTTACATATAGGCTACTATATCATTATTATATAATTTGGGTGGCATATAGACCTACTTATTATTATCCTACAATTCAGCATCATATAAATAAAAGTAAACAAGATTGAAAAGCGGCAGAAGAGAAAGGGGGGGGAAATAATAACTGTGTGAAAGGCAGGGTGTTTTAAAAGGCGATCTAAAGAAATAAGAGTGGCAGCCCACCTGCAGTTTATATGATATGAATATAATAATTACGTTGTGTCATCCCCTTAACATAACCACGCTAGTGCAAGTGTGTATGTTCTCATAGCAAACAACATCCCCGTCAAACATTCTGTCACTGCGACAGAATGTTTGACTACGAGCCAATGGGACGCGGCCTCTGACCCTTTTGCGGTGACATTTGAAGGCACGCGTCAGGAGGTCAGGTCTTATCCTCAACTGTGTGTACTCTGTGTACGATGGCTCAGAGCCATGTGTTGCGTATAACCAGTAGCTGGTAGACCTCCAGACTCAGCTGATAAGATAACCCTGGTGAGTGGTGACTGAGGTTATAATAGTTTTGGATTTTTCATTTTAGTTTAGTTTTAAGTTCGTTTTGAATTTCTTTTTCTAATTAAGTTAGTTTTAGCACATTGACTGCCAGTCGCGTAGATCTACGCGAACCGATTTAAAGCCGCCACGTGCCAATCGCGTAGACCTACGCGAAGTGGTGTTTATTTGAAATTTCGCGAAAATTCGAAAAAGTTCACTTTCCGAATTTTTACCTGTCTCTGTGTCTCTCTCTCTCTCTCTCCCAGACTCCTGGCCATTTGTGACATCTCTGCGGATATGGGGGGCTCTATAGAGTTCATGACGGAGTGCACCACCATAGACAAACCCTTCTGTATCTATGACGCCGACCAGCACATCGACCACGACAGGTACAAACACACACACACCCCTCACACACAACAAGGATGACATCATTTGCTGCTCTTGTCAAAGTTTGTCCTTTTTGTTGGGTCTTCAACAGGGGGTCCCGGGGAGACCCTAGGGGGTCTTCAGAGTTACTACAGGGTGGGCCACCAAATATATTACGTTAACCACGTGAACTAGGGTTTAACATTTTCCGGGAAATAGCTAATTTTAATTCCCGGGAATTTTCAGACCTTTTCCCGGGCTTCCCGGGAATTCCCGTTAAAGGGTAAAAAAAGAAAAAAAGTGCCCACTAAAATGCATTTATATATAGATACTTAAATAGACAATTTTACACCGAGGTGCCCAAATGTCCCTATTGTGTCCACCTATGAACTTGCACTAATAATGACTTAATTCGATTTTTTAAAATCATATAAATATAATATATAAATATAATAGCCTATAGTGCCCTGCCCTGGCGGAGATCTGCCCTGTTGCGCAGCGGGTGAAGACAATTAACTTAAAGAGGAGCTGCGCTCAAAACGCACTCAAACAATGTCAAACTCTAGCTGCTGAAATAAGCGTTCCATTTGTATCATTATTGACAAGAGAATTTGCAAAAGGAATATGTATTTATTGTCCATCAGAGCGCCGGTGAGGTCACAGCTTTTCTCTACTTTTGTAGGATATTGATTTGATAGCCTAAACATGTCATTTGTTTGCAGTTATAAATTTATATTAGGCTACTTGCTGGATATTATAAGACTCCATTTTGGGATGTTGGCTGTATGTTGTCTATTAATCTATATTTTGTTGTTGATCAAATGTGGAGTTTTGTAGTGTGATTTTGATGTGCACATGCATGCGCTGCCAGCACTGACAATCAATGAGACAGACAGTTGTTGTGCAGTTCACTTGTTCTACTGGGTAGTTCTAGTAAAATGGTAGTTTGAACGTTCTAAAATGCAAGTGTAGGTAGGGTAGGCTACATTAATGATGATAAAAAAATCGGACCACATCGGTCTAATTCTCTCTCTCTCTCTCTCTCTCTCTCTCTCTCTCTCTCTCTCTCTCTCTCCAGCTCTCCGGTCTGTCCTCTCTCTCTATCAAAAGCATTGCTTGGCTTGTGCGCATTTTAAGCTGGAATATAGGCTCGATCAAACCTACCTAGGCTTATGTAGCGTTTCACTTGATGATGTTGAATCTGTACTAGTCAACTGGTGTCTACCATATTGACAGCAGAGGAAACAGTGAAATCAGCGTGCGCACTGTGCAGGGCAGGCATGGGGCATCACGGCCACTTGTGTTTTATTTTGTTCATTACTGTTACATTCATTCAGTGCGTCCCATATTGGTTCACAACGGGACGATGGGACCCTGCCCTGGTCGGCAACGCGGCAGGGGGGGGTTGCATGATGCGGTGCGGATCACATGTGCGCGATTTTTATTAATAATTAATTTAACTACTATAAAACAACAGTAACAACAACACAATCTACCAGCCTCGAGTGGTGGAAAATAGCAGATCTACAAGCTCACAATGCCTTGCGCTTGTAGATCGGCTATTTTCACATGGTTACCACCACATGTTTTATAATAATAATAATCGAAATCTACAAAGTAACTAGTAACTAAAGTTTTCAAATAATTGTAGTGGAGTAAAAGTACAATATTTGCCTCTGAGATATAGTGGAGTTACTGGAGTAGAAGTAAAAGTATTAGAAATTGGAAATACTCGAGAGTCAAGTGCAAATACCTCAAAATTGTACTTAAGTACAGTTCTAGAGTACATGTACTTAAAGACGTATGCCAAAATCCATTTGAAAAAATAGCTTTTCACTGTTTTCAGGTCAAATATTGATATGCGATTAAAATGCGATTAATTGCGATTAATTAATTACAAAGCCTCTAATTAATTAGATTATTTTTTTTAATCGAGTCCCAGCCCTAATAATATAATATGAATTCAACACAACGCAAAACAATGACAGTGCTGTTAAACAAATCTATGAAGCTATCTATGAAATCTATGACAAAGTTTTATCTGCAACACAATTGTATACAATATGTAGTGGGGCGGGGGGGGGGGGGGGTCTTTGGCCTGAAAAACGTTGGAAGACCCCTGAGTTAGAGACTACTCTGCTCTGTTACTTTTATTGGCTTGTTTATTATTTTGCTGAACCAGGGACCACCACCCTGACTAACAATCAGCCTGGGGACCATGACGTGTTAGGTGGGGATATGGACTAAGATTAGTGCTTTGGTAACACTTTGCTATGCATCCCATGTCTATGCATCCCACTGTTTCTCAACCAATAGTCCACGGACTAATAGTGGTCCATGGCATAATTAGGCCTGCAAGTGGTCCATGGGAAAATGTTTTAACATGTAAGTAGAATAAATGTAAAAATAATAAAATACCTTTGTAAAATGTATTAGAATAATATTTAATAAGTCAATCAAATGTAAGAAAACATTAATATATTGAATTAATAGGCGTGGTGTGGGAGAAAAAGCTTGCAATTAAATAAATAAAACTGCTCCCATACACTTCCCCTTCTTGAGATTTTCTGTGGAATTTCTTCACCTCTGACTTCCCAGTATCTGACGCATCATCAGATCATTATTGCACTGTTCCATGGAAGAAAATGTTCACTTTCACTTTCTACATTACTAAATGCATTGGTCAGGGACCACATGCAATACCTTCACGGACCACCAGTGGTGGAATTATTGGCTTTGGAACGCGACAAAAACTAAAAAAATCTCCATGAATTCAAGGCTTCATGTGGTGTAATTGATGGAAAATAAGTACTTTTTTGGGTGAACTATTCCTTTTAACTATAAATATGCATAATAACCAAACCATATGGCTGTTTCCTCAAAGTGTTCCTGTTTCTCCCCATGGCAGCGTGGAGGGCAACGGAATCCTCATGTGTTCCATCGATAACTTACCCGCACAGCTTCCCATCGAAGCCACAGAGTACTTTGGAGATCGCCTGTTCCCGTACATATGGGAGATGGTAAGACACAGGTTGGGAGGAGGTAAGGTGTATTATTGATAGTGCTGTGTTCTCTGTTGGAAATCTCTTTCCACACAGTTAATGTTTTACAGCAAATTAGAAGCAGATGTTCTATTTTAACAAGAAGACGGACGTTGCCTGCATTTACATACAGCGAAATGCTTGCTCGGTGCCCTTGTCGTTAGAGCAGGGGTCTTCAACGTTTTCAGGCCAAGGACCCCCTAGCTGAGAGAGAGATGAAGCAGGGACCCCCTCTATATTGTATAAAACTGTGTTTCAGATTAAAGTTTTTTTTTTACTTAGTCTGCTATTTTTTCCCTCTACACCTATAGCCTCTTTGCCAAAAATACAGGTAAGCCTACAAGCTGTCAACGCCTCGCAGCGCGAGGCGTTGACAGCTTGTAGATCTGCTATTTTCGGCTAATGTTCCCCTCAGAAAAGGAATTTTAGGGTTCAAGTGGTTAATGTAAAAAAACTAAATCCTATCACACAAAGATTTGGCGGACCCCCTATAGTAGCTCTGAGGACCCCCTAGGGGTCCCGGACCCCCTGTTGAAGACCCCTGCGTTAGAGTGTCCGCCCCTGAGATTAGGAGGGTCGGGGGTTCGAACCCCGGCCCGGGTCATACCAAAGACTATAAGAATGGGACCCAATGCCTCCCTGCTTGGCACTCAGCATCAGGGGATTGGATTGTGACATACTAGTGTCATGTCCAGGGGACGTACTTGTACATCAAGCTGCCTCACGCTACAGAAAGCAACCGCTTTCACCAAAGCAACGAGTCACCTTAGTAGCAGCAGTGGCCTAGTGGTTAGAGGGGCGGCCTTGATACCGGAAGGTCCCTAGTTCGATTCCCCAATTCATCACATCAATCATGAATCACCGCTGAATAGCCCTTGAGCAAGGCTTCCATGCAGGGTCCGGCTGGAAACAAGTTTCGTACTTAGTCCGACACCCTGGGTAAACAACAAACTTTGCTTTGCTTTGCTTACCTGACAGGAAAGTTCAACACGAGTCACGTCAAATTGTGCCATTATTTTAATTGGCACAATTAACACATCACCCGCCAAGGTATTAAACATCGTTTGTTATCCCCTTGCCAGCGTAATTACCTTCATCCGATGAATTTTGATTCGCCGTGGAGGCGACATTGTATTCCAAAAAAACAAAAAAGGCGGAGGGAAGGGGTAAGAGGAGGGATCTGTGTATTCAGACGGACCACAACGTTCCAACCGCGATCCGCCATTTTGGGGCTGGGGCTCGCTGAAAACTGTGGTTTTCAACATAAGATATAGAAACCTAGATACCTCATTGGCCTCTGCAGTTCATTGGAGCGACATGCTGGGTATGGTGGCCACCATATTTCCGGGGGGAATGGGCACTGGCCAATCACAGCGTGTTGACTACTGGCCAACCACAGCGCGTCTTTTCCAGGACTTGTCAGAATCTAGTTGTCCCGCCCCCACCTGCCTCTGATTGGCCTACTGAACGCCCCCTTCTGTGACGCACACGGAAATTTCCAGCTGCCCCCCAGAAGCGGAAGCGCGTCCGCCATACACACGCTTCAGAGCCAGAGGAGGCGTCTACCTTTATATGTCTATGGTTTTCAATGCAAAAAACAGCAACTGAGTTACAGACGTTTTTCTGAAAATCCCATAGTCAGGGCGGAAGTGATGTTTTTTGGAATGATCTCACATCCTTCACATACTTCTTCTCTCATTGACAATGGATCATCCCAGAGCTGTGTTACGGTGCCTAAAACAGCGTGCCATTTTTTTTTAATAGAACGCATTAATGCGATTTGGCGGACAAGTGCGCTATTTAACACATTGGGTGCCAATCCAACCATGGAGTGCCAAAACCGTATATATACGTTTTTTGAAAAAAAAACTTTTTTCATTTTTTTTTCCCTTCACAGCACCAGGAGATATCATTTTCCGAAGATTTAGACTCCAATCCACTTCTGGTTAACTTATGACTTCAAAAGCCTGTATCTCGGCTCCTCAAAAATGGTTAAAAATCCTGGCACTCAGTGTACTCTGTTTTTTAAAAAAAACTGGCACCCCATGTGTTAATAGAACGCATTTATGCGCGATTGGCAGGAAATGAGTTAAAAACAACGGGAGTTGACCCAAAGTGCTCTCCAATTGAGATTGACAAAACAAAACAAAACACATGATATCCATAATTTGCAGTCCATATAGTCCACAAAAGCAAGACTATAATGTAAAACAAACACATTACAATAAAAATATTAAAATCAAAAACACATTAGCAAAAGTAAAGAGAAACTAACCACAAGCAATCAACTGATTAAAGCATTATAAAGGGGTATTAAAATAGATTGGAAGTTGAATACATTCAGTGGACTTTGCAAAGCATAAATCAATTGCATTCATTCTATTGGCTGATACAGTATAATCACATGACATTATGGTCACATGATGCCCGGTCAGCAGTTATATTTTTGTCTCAGTAGTGAGGCCCAGTGAAAGGTTTCTTCAGCTCAACTTGGCCTTTACTTTTTCCTGCTATTCATGCTTAGAAGTTCATCGTTTGTAAGTTCATTTACAGTGTGCGAGTGTCGTATTGTGGTGTGGTTTATTTGGTTAAAACACATTGAATTCATTATGTGTGTAAGAATGTTAATTTGCTAATGTGTTTTCCTAGTTTAACTTACCTGTATTTTGGGGTAATACTAACCCAAGGAATATCTCAGTTTGTAGTGCGTAGATGCATACAGTACATGTTTACATCTTACATACAATGCTGTACATCATTTGAGTCTTTGAGAACAATGTTATAATGTAACACTTTGATAATTTACTTTTTTGATATTTGCGTTTCAGAAATGGACTTCAGACCCTTGCCTATTGGGGCTGAATATTTGCTGAACTCAGAGTAGATGTTTCACCATCTACTCTTCGGGCATAAACTCAATATTCTGCTTTCTAGAGGCCTTCTAACCCCTATCCTCTTTCTCTAGTTTTACATAGGATTTCACCTTTCACATATAATGTAGGTTTCTCTTCTACATAAGTTTGCTGCCACTACATATGTCAACATTGTAAACACACCAGCACACACCCCAAATGAAAGGCTATAAGCCACGCGTCTCAACTCTGTCTGCACACCTCTGGGTTGACTTCTTAAAATCGGAGACATGTGGTTTGCTCAGGGAGAGTCTTACAACGACTTTGATTGTGAATGTGATTGCCTGCCAAAACCACCAAAGATAGGCCTCCCCTGCTTAAACAGAAAGACAACCCTGACAATTTGGAATTCTGACTGTATTCAACAGCTTCCCTCTGATGCTACCAGGCCCCTGGAAGAAGAGGATTTCACTCCCCAAGTCAGAGACGTAAGTACCTTAAATATAAGTATTTTGGAGTGTGTAAAAACATTAAAACAAACATTATTAGTCATTATGTTTTTTTTGTTTTTCAATTGTCAATAGGCTGTCATCACTTCGAACGGAAAGCTCACACCAAAGTTTGAATACATTGAGAAGCTTCGGGAAAGCAGGTAAGACTTATGATTCAGAGAGAGGAAGGGCTCACAACTCACTTTGAACTCTCTAAAGACTATTGAAAACAGCAGGCACCTGCTGTTTGCAATCAAGTCTTTGTAAGCGTTAAATATGAGTTGCCAGCCCTTCTTCTCTAGATGATTTGGCCTCAACACCGAATTTGGATGATGTGCGTTATTCATGTCTTTCTAACTAATGTCCCCTTGTGGGAAAGTCGTTTTGAATTCTGTGCTATTTTGTGCTTTTTAAACATTTTGTACATCTTCTGGCATTTCTGTTTTGTGACCCGCTCTTAATAATGTGAGCTTTTTACGTGTAATGTTTTCTGCCTCTAAAAGTCATGCATACTTTTTTACTACTAGGTCGTCCATTGTTCTCTTAAGGTTCATGAAAGATTTTAAGATTTAACGTAACAAAAATTACTTTGGCATGTGTGTGTGCCTGTTCCATCAACGAGGTAATGCAACCAATCTAAACGATGACACATTTCTAAAGATTACGTGAAAGGTAACATTTTTGTTATAGTTTTGGTTATGTTGTGTGATTTAGCTGACCAGCCATTTTGTAGTGACTGTTAAATAATATAGCTGCTTCTAGAAAATACACTGGCTGTATTTGCACCTTTTTCCCCTTCCACTATAGTCACGTCAGCATTATTTAACTAGAGGTTGTAATGTGTTGTCGTGTCCTCCAACCTGCCAGCGGAGCACTATTTCCCTCCAGGTTAAACACTTGAGCCCTAGTCTCGCGTAGCCAGACAACTATTCCACAATCTCCGAATGCTATATAGAGTCTGGAACTACACCAAAATCTGTTCGTCATTTCCTTTCACGAAAATATATTTTACTTTACATTTTATTTTAGAATTCCCATTTCTGATGAGCAGTAAGCTATATATGCTTCGATTGTTTCGATTTATATTAGGACAAATCTGTGCGGCTGTAAAGACAAATCGGAAGCGGGGTAGGAGGCGTCACATCCTCTTTATCCCTGGATAATTTTCAGAGCTTCCGTTGCTCCAGACCGTATGACGGAAGCATTTGAACATTGTGGGAGGCAATAGTCTGGCTGGCGAGACAACTTAAGCCTTAGCTGGGCAAGACCTGCACTCTTAGTTGTCTAGGCGGAAGTGGTTGAATTTGGTGGAAGTATACCGCCCAAGGAAATGACGTTGATGCTTTACAAGTCTGTTAACATTTTCCGTGAATGAAACGAGTGTTGTGATTGGTCAAAAATGATCGTTTCCGGGGGAAACGCGTACGACGGAATGCTGTCCCTATTAGACACTCGCTGGTGACCAGGCTCTTCTCTTCGCAGATGAGTGAGGATGGGATACGAGGCTACTTAAGCCGTAACCTCATTACCAGCCTTTTCTCATCTCAAGAGGAGAAAAGCCTGGTAAAGAATTATGGCAGAATGTGTCTTTAGGGGGCGGGACTTCCGTTGTATGAACTTCCACCGGAAGCTGTCTCTTTGTTTTTTTTTACCAATAGGTCCTATGCACAGCAGCCATATTGTAAGACATTCACAGGTGTTACCAATGATACTAATGAAGGCTCTGTTGGATTCTGGTCAGACGGAGTCAGGGTGCTGATATTGTGCATGTTGGCTCACTGGAAACACTCCCAAATGTCCCTTTACGGGTGTGTAACTCTGAGAGTGTACAAATGGAAACAAATGGACCATTTGGTTCCATTTGTACACTCTCAGAGTTATGGGGGTTGTGGAAAACTGAAATTCAAAAATATGAGAACTACTGTGCTACACTAAATGGAACAGAGCCTTCATTAGTATCACTGGTAACACCTGTGAAGGAAGCGATAGTATGGCTGCTGTGCATAGAGCCTATCACGACACGGCTTTCATATCCAGGGAATGTAAAACAGTCATACGATGATGAATTGCAGAAAGCCGATCTAGATTGCGCTATTTCTGAAAATTCTGTATTTTCTTTAATGCTATTTTTTACAATAATGCCCAAACTAGGGATGCCAGGGTTAACGTGCTTAAAGGCAGTGTACAACGTCTTTCCAGGTGCTTCCAGATGCCTGGGTATACATTTCTAACACCTTGTCATTGTTCCTGCACAGTGTTTTCGTGGTGTGCTGGGTGTGCCAACCTTCCTCTGCTCCTAACACCTTGCATGGCTAGCGTGCCACCACCCTAGCAGACGAAGGACTTTACCCTATTACTTAATGGGGTACATCTTTTATTATCACCATGTTTTAAAAGAAAAAAACAGCCTTTCACGCCTCCTCTGCATTTTGTTTTGTCTCCCCAATGACAATGCCATCTGTTGACCTTTTTGTTACCATTTTCTCCATTACCATTGATTTTACCATTGATTTTCATCAATATTCATTTCCCCGATTTTTCTTTTCCCACCTTCAGTGATTAATTTCATAACCATTCCTTCCTGGAATTCTGTTGATTTGTACAACATATCGCTAGGAAATTGATTCTTTCCAATCCTTCCGAAGTAATATTAATATGGCATATACTGTATAAAAAAAACGTCTTCAGCCTTGATTGTTCCTGCATAGATTGAATATTATAATATATACTAATATAGTTATGATAATATTTAGTCTGCTGATGCCCCTTGAGGCTTTGCTTTCGAGACGTTTGCATTTAAACAATGACGCTTAAGTCATTCTGAACAGTGCTGAGATAGATTCACTTGAACGGTTCCTAATCCTTATCCTTTTGACTGCGAACTGTACCCAATATGTACCCAATATCACTGCTCAGACTGCTCTTAAGAAGGATCAATTTTGGAACAAGGGTGTATAGTTGAACTGGAAGTGGCTTAAAATCCTCACGTTTTGAAAATCTCGCTCCGTGCCACGCTTTTGCTGTTATTTAGGCCACTTGTAAGGAATGAGTGTCATTTCTCCAGACACGCCATGACGCCTCACAATCTTAATCCCTTTGTTTGAGTTTGGCTCCTTAAGATATGAAAACTTGGGGGGTAGAAACCTTGCACAGTGGCCCTGTCACCATTTGAGGGGTTTTCTTAATTAAGCACGCAAGCCTTCCACGGCGGATAAACGGCTTGTCCGACCTCATGCCAGTCCTGTCGTGGCTTAACACATGTGTAGATAGTTGCGTCCAATTAGGCCGAGGTTCATGATTTACACCCAAATGAATGACTCCTTGGGGGATTTGTGAGGGAGGAGGGGGTTACTGGGGCATATTAAGTATGACCAAGCAAGCGGCCCGGTGTTAGAGGTCCTCTGGGGTGGGATTTATGTCATATTAAGGGTCTTACCGTCTTGGGATACTCTAGTCTAGAATGCAAATTCTGTTAGTTTGTTCTTACGAATCCAACCGCCTCAGTATGCCTCTAATTTGTATGAATTCATTTGTATATCCATTTCCCGATCATTATGATCTTGCATGGTATTTCTCACTGAAAGTAAATGAGTTATAATACTTTAAAAAAAATCTACCTATTTCATCAAATACTGAGAATATTCAAATTAGGGCTTCAAATATCGATCATTTATGTTCTTAGCAATTATTATATTTGTTATTTCTTTTTTATTAATCAGTTAATCAAATAGAACGTTTTTTGAAAGAATTATAATCAAGAAGCAGGTTTTGTTATACAAATATTTTAAGATTTTTTTAAGTAATAAAAAATCGGATTAACCACTTACGCCCTGATTTTCACCCTGTCGTACAACGGTGTCGAGTTGATTCATTATTTCCTTGGCATCCTCCCCTCCACTTCCTGCTTGTAAAACCAGTGTCCTGTGTTTGGTTCATGATCCATAATCATATATCACCCATGGTTTCTGTGATTGTACGTGTTCACTCTTTTGATCATTAATTGTACTTCATGTCTGAAATCAAGATGTGGCAAGTATATGACATTTAAAATCATAGAAGAATCCAAATTGATCTTAACCCATTCAATCCAGGAACGCATCTGTGTCATTTTAAGATTTCTTTGGCTATTCAAAAATAGCAGATATACAAGCTCATAACGCGGCACTGAGTGCCGCCCTATGAGCTTGTAGATCTGCTATTTGTTTATACAGTATTTGTCTAAAAATGACACAGATGCGTTCACGGTTTTAACGTGTTAAAATCATAGAAGAATCCTAATCGTCAACAATTGTAAAAATGTTATCTGTATATGGGTGAATGTTTGAATGTTGAATTTGTGTAAAGAACGTTATGTGAGTACATTTACGTTTCATTGTGTGACTGGGAAATGTAGCGATGAACTTTTTTGTATAATTCAAATTCAATTCAAAATTAATTAGCTTTATTGGCATGAGAAAACCTACGTTTACATTTCCAAAGCAAGTGTCAACAACACATAATAAAAAAACAATTTAATTCAGGAGTGGTTCCAACACTGTGTACATGCACTTGTCCTCTCAGGGAACAAGCTCAGATCATGAAGAAAAGTGGGATGAAGCGCGTCCTCCTCCTGGGTTCAGGATACGTGTCTGGCCCCGTCATCGAGTACCTGACCCGAGATGAAGGCACTCAGGTTACTGTTGGTGAGTCTCTTACTGCTGGATTCATGAAAATCAGTGGGGGAAAAAGTACTAAAAATGTTTACTTAAGTAAAAGTATCAATACTGCAATATAGAAATACTCTGTTACAAGTAAAAGTCCGGAATTCAAAATGTACTTGAGTAAAAGTACTAAATTATTGGCATCTAAATGTACTTAAAGTACCAAAAGCAAAAGTACTCATCATGCAGAATGTCCCATTTCAAGTTTTCAAATGTATAAACATCTTTTGAAAATAGCAGATCTACAAGATCTATAGCAGATCTACAAGCTCACAAGATCTATAGCAGATCTACAAGCTAAACGCATTGTGAGCTTGTAGATCTGCTATTTGCAAATGGCCGAAATGTATATATGACTGAAGTGATTAATGTATGTTTTGTAATAATACTCAAAATCTACAAAGTAACTAGTAACTAAAGTTTTCAAATAATTGTAGTGGAGTAAAAGTACAGTATTTGTCTTTGAGATGTAGTGGAGTAGAAGTAAAAGTATTGGAAATATTCAAGTAAAGTACAAATACCTCAGAATTGTACTTAACAATACAGTACAGTACTTCAGTACATGAACTTAGTTCATTTCCACCACTTTTTTTTTGGTGTATAATCCACGTGGGCGTTTTCTAAATGGTGATATTGTTGTGATTTTTTTTAACTGCCATTAAAGTATTCTATTCTATTGTAACTGTGTGTTTTTTCAGCGTCGGTGCTGTTGAACCAGGCGGAGGAGCTGGCGGCCACCTACCCCAACACCATCCCTGTGATGCTGGACGTCACCAGCCAGGAAGGACACCTGAGCTCTCTGATCAAAGACCATGACCTGGTCATCAGGTACAACACACTGGTTCCCAACCTTTTCAGGCTGTGACCCACCAAAAAGTATCATATTTGAACTGGGGACCCCCCCAAAAAGAATCATATTTGAACTGGGGACCCCCCATCCCACCTTGACAAGCACGTGGTATTGTAGGAGTTGTGGCATTACATTTAGTTTGACTTGGTTCAACGGTTAAATATTGTGAAAATAGCCGAACTACAAGCCCACAATGCAGTGCTACACGTGTAGATTGGCTAGCCTGGCACGGTCAGACTAATATCACTGTGTAGATATTAGTCTGGAATCTCTGTTTGGAACCTACATTTCCAAAGGGCTGATTTAACTCATTCAGTGCCATTAAAAAACATTATCTAGTAGCCACGGGGGCCAGAGATTTTTGAGTGTTTTCACTCACCTTTGAAAAATCATAGAATATTTTTCTTCACAGCTATCGACCCACCGATCACGGTAAAAGACGCAGCGGGGTCTCATACACTCGGAGAAAAATTCCATAGATATGGGCAGTTGAATGAGGTGTTTGGTTTTCCCCCACAGCAACAGAAAACAGAGAAAAATCGTTTTCTTCTTTTTCTTGGTTGGCTCACATGGTTTTGCTGCATAGCCTCCTTCGGCTCTGAGGCGTCTGTATCTCTCGGGCGCCATTTTAGAGGAGGGAAGCTTCCGCGTGTCTCACAGAAGGGGGCGTTCGGTAGGCCAATCAGAGGCAGGTGGGGGTGGGTCTTTTTTTTGATGGGCCAGTGGTCAACGTGCTGTGATTGGCCAGTAGTCACTTTGAGTGGCAGCGTGCCTCCTCTAAAATGGCGGCCGCGATACAGGTCGCTCCAACGAACTGCAGAGGCCAATGAGGTATCTAGATTTCTATATCTATGTTTTGCTGCCTCGTGCCTCTGAAGGACTCAGATGGTGATCGCTGGTTTGCGAACAGCGCCATCTGGTGGATAAACACTGAAAACACGTGAAACACGTCCATGGCACTGAATGAGAAAGAATGCCTCTGATGATAAACCCGCCCCACATTTGCATACTGGCCCCTGATTGGTGTTTGAAGAATCTCCAGGTTTCCAGTGGTTTTAACATCTGTTCTCTCCCTCTCTTACCTTTTAGCCTGCTGCCGTACGGCTTCCATCCACAAATAGCCAAGCACTGCATCAAGGCCAAGGTCAACATGGTGACCGCCAGCTACCTGAGCCCCGCCCTGCAGGAGCTGGAACACAGGTTAGCAAAGAGCCAGGACATCTATATTTACTATTTTACCATTTACAATGTAGGACATTTAGCAGATGCTCTTCATCCAGAGCGACTTACAGTAATCATCAGTAAACACTATACTATCAAAAAAAATCATAATCTGTACATTGAAACTATACACACTAACGCAGTGGTTCTCAACCGGTGGTCCGGGGACCACCAGTGGTCCTTGAGGGGGTTCCAGGTGGCCCCCAGCTAAATGATGGAGAGTTGGTAACCAAATGGAACTTTATTAGGTCTTTAACTCTTGAGAGTGTAAAATGAAACCAAATGGACACTTACGGGTCCATTTGGTTTCATTTTACTCTCTCAAGAGTTAAATTATTGTTAAACTTTATTACTTAAGTAAAGAAGTGTTATTTTGATCTATTTATCTCTCCTATGGTACCACATCAATACAGCATGGATGGAATTGTGGACAAAATCGTATCCAAAGACTACAGAATACTCTGAGTCTAAATCTCATCAAACGGTGGTTCCGTGGCTCAAATGCGGATGAAAAGGGTTGAAAACTACTGCACTATAGGATGCCAGGTCTACAAATGAATCTGGCGTCTGTCTAATTAACATGCCATCTAAATTTCATTTCAACCTTTGCATAAGAGTCCTTATGACAGTGAATGTGTTGAATGTATTATTGAAACGGGGCTGCAAGTAACTGTTGGATTTTCTAACCCAAAATGAAATTTCATTTTCTAAATCAAAATTGGTTATTTTATTCAAATTTATATATATTTTTTAAATACTCTATGACAGGGGTCTTCAACAGTGGGTCCGGGACCCACAGGGGGTCTTCAGAGTTACTACAGGGGGGCCGCAACATTTTTGTGTCTTTTTTGGCTTTTTTTTTACATTAACCACTTGAACCCTAGCATCCCTATTCTGAGGAGAACTTAATAAGCAAAAATAGCCGATCTACAAGCTCACAACGCCCTCACGCTGCGAGCAGAAATAACCAGTCCATTGAATGCATTACTGTATAGGCTCTTAAGTATGTCATGATGCATCCTAAGCGTGCGCTCGCTCGCTGCTTTGCTTTGCCTTCCAGCGCTGAGGAGGCGGGCATCACCATCGTGAACGAGATGGGCCTGGACCCTGGCATCGACCACATGTTGGCCATGGAGTGTATCGACCAAGCCAAGGCTGACGGCTGCACCGTGAGTGGAGAAACCATTATTGCAGCATACATACAGTATACTGTGTGTGTGTGAGAGAGAGAGAAACATGGGGTGGTCAGTCACTGTGTGCAAAGCGTTGATAATGATTGTTTGAGCATATGTTGACAGAGTGAGCAGTGTGTCTCCATATTGATCGCTGTGCAAACAGCCTGAGGCACCATGTGTGCCACGTTTGTTCATTTCCCCTCCTCATGCTGACGTCAGGAACAGCTCACCATCAGCTCATTGCTATGGAACTTAAAGGGGTTTAAACACTCACTCCCTCGATGTGTAATTCTTTTTTTGTGTTTGTCTAAATCTGATTACATTGGAGTGGATGGGCTGACTGTTTTTTTGTGACGTCATCATTTCCGCTTCTGTCGTTCTCTTGCAGTCAAGATCATTCATAGGATAGGTAAGAGCGCCCTCTAGCGAAATGTCAAATAAAGGAAGTATATTAACGTATTTTGTCAGGCATGTGTTGGATCTGAAAGGACGTAAATAAACGTCCTTGGCAGGCAATGTGTTAAGACTAGAGGGTTTAAGTGGTTAAGTTCCAGCGTTGATGTTGTACACGGTGAAGTGTTTATGCCTGTGTGTGTGTGTGTGTGTGTGTGTGTGTGTGTGTGTGTGTGTGTGTGTGTGTGTGTGTGTGTGTGTGTGTGTGTGTGTGTGTGTGTGTGTGTGTGTGTGTGTGTGTGTGTGTGTGTGTGTGTGTGTGTGAGAACAGGTGGAGTCCTACAGCTCGTTCTGTGGTGGTCTTCCTGCCCCAGAGTGTTCTGATAACCCCCTTCGCTACAAGTTCAGCTGGAGTCCATACGGAGTCCTTCTGAACACTGTCAGCCCCGCCGTCTTCCTCAAGGACAATGAGGTACTGTACTATGGACTCAAAACATGTGTGTGTGTGTGTGATGCTGAGTTCACACTGGAAGACGATGGTGTAAAGTAACAAAGTACATTTACTCAAGTACTGTACCTAAGTACAATTTTGAGGTATTCTTTATTTTACTTATTTTTTACTTAGTATTTCCAATTTTCAATACTTTTACTTCTACTCCACTACATCTCAGAGGCAAATATTGTACTTTTACTCCACTACAATTATTTGAAAACTTTGGTTACTAGTTACTTTGTAGATTTGTATTATTATAACAAAACAACCACTTCAGCCCTATATACATTTCGGCCATTTGAAAATAGCAGATCTACAAGCTTGTAGATCTGCTATTTTCAGAAGATTTCTTACACATTTTATACTTTTGAAAACTTGTGAAATGGGACATTCTGCATAATGAGTACTTTTGCTTTTGTACTTTAATTTAGGGTTGTCCGATATTGGCTTTTTTACCGATAACCGATATACCGATATTGTCCAACTCTTAATTACCGATACCGATATCAACCGATACCGATATATGCGGGGATTATTGTGATTAGGGTAAACTCAAATTTCATATCACACACACCATATACAGTAAGAACTCCTGTAACTTATTTATAAAGGAAAAAAAAAAAAATATATATATATTTTTTCAAAAACCGATACCGATATTTTCCCGATATCAATTTTTATGCTAATATCGGCCGATAATATCGGGAGGCCGATAATATCGGACATCCCTACTTTAATTATATTTTGATGCCAATACTTTTGTACTTTTACTTGTAACAGACCATTTCTACATTGCAGAATTGATACTTTTACTGAAGATTTTGTTTGTTTTACTTTTCACACCACTGTTTGTAGCTTTGTGTCTTAGCGTAGCTGAAGTTGAAACCAGCTCAACTTTTTTTTTGCTGTAGCTTTTGTAGCAGTTATAAAAGTTAAATGTATCATTGTATCTTCATGTCGCTGGCTTCCATTGAAGAAGAATGGTAGCCCGTGTCTTAGTAGCCGCCAGTGTGAACGCAGCATAATACTCCCCTGTGTCCGCTGTTCCACAGGTGGTGAGCATCCCAGCAGGGGGCGCTCTAATGGACTCCTCGGTAGCCATGGACTTCTTGCCTGGTTTCAACCTGGAGGGTTACCCCAACCGGGACAGCACCAAGTATGCAGAGCCCTACGGCATCCAGTCAGCACACACTCTGGTCCGAGGAACACTCCGCTTTAAGGTGTGCATATTTAAGCCATTAAGCCATTAAGACCTGAGGCCGATTCTACAAATGCCCGCTGTGCTAAATCAGTAGTTCTCAAACTTTTTGCCAAGGAACCCCTAAGATGATATGTATTTGGCCACGGACGCCCATCTGAAAATGTTTTGTGCCAGGGACCCTTTTTTTTTACTCTATGGTGTTTGTGATATGAAATGTAAGCTTAATCACAGTAAACATTATCATGTCATATTCAATGGCTCAATGTTTTAACTAACTCCAGTCACTTTCAGTTCTGCACAGCTGAGGTGTGTGTGACACTCGTTGACACTCGTTAATGTTACTTGCATCAAGGCAATTATGTTGTGTTGAGCAGATTCTCAACCGTTATTTCTCATAATATAATATAATATATAATATAATATATATTTATTTGTTTCCC
Source organism: Gymnoscopelus microlampas (assembly GCF_963454915.1). Taxonomy (NCBI): domain Eukaryota; kingdom Metazoa; phylum Chordata; class Actinopteri; order Myctophiformes; family Myctophidae; genus Gymnoscopelus; species Gymnoscopelus microlampas. The sequence goes on along the minus strand of NC_139943.1, from coordinate 52,832,129 downwards.
TGGCACAAAAGGGGGAAATGATAACAAAACCAAATAAACAAATATCTGTATCAGTATTCGCTATCGCCAAATTGTTATTTTAAACATCGGTATTGGCCAAGAATTTCCATATCGGTGCATCCCTACTCAAAACCCACCTTTTCAGACTCGCATTCCCTACCTAATCCCCCTTTAAATTTTTACCTTTACTTTAGTTTTTAACTTTTTAATCATGTTTTTTCCTACTAAAGTGCTTTTTTATTTTGCTTCTGTTTTGTAAAGTGACTTTGAGTACTCAGAAAGGCGCTATATAAATTGTATGTATTATTATTATTAGTAGTAGTATTATTAGTATTATGTAATCAAACATTTGATTCATTATGTTCTTCCACAGGGCTACACCAGCGCCATCAGTGGGTTAATCAAACTGGGCCTCATCAACACGGACCCCAGCCCCATGCTGGGACACACCTCAGCTCCTGTCACCTGGGTAAGGACTGAACATCCACTGGTTTTATAAGGCTTTTCCCATACATACTGTAGCCCCGCCCTCTACTCTAATGGACTCTCCTCAGTTTACTTTGGTCCCCCCCCCCCCCCCCCCCAGCTGAAAACACAAGGCATTAGACACCTCCGCTATCGCGTCGGGACCTAATCACCCTGTCGGGGTTTATTTCTCAATAATGACCCGCTCCCAGGGATCATCGCCATGCTGGCACGTAGTTGACATTTTTGGTCAAAATTCTGTTTTTGCCATGGACTTACAAAATGTGTAGACAAACACATAAAGAGCTAGCCCTAAATGACCATTTACAGGTCTGTAACTCTGAGAGTGTACATTTGTACACTCTCAGAGTAATGGGGGGTCCTTGAAAATAAAACATATGAGAACCACTGTCCTAGTGGACTCCTTAGTGCAGGGGTCTTCAACAGGGGGTCCGGGACCCCCAGGGGGTCCTCAGAGCTACTACAGGGGGTCCGCCAAATCTTTGTGTGATAGGATTTAGTTTTTTTTACATTAACCACTTGAACCCTAGAATTCCTTTTCTGAGGGGAACATTAGCCGAAAATAGCAGATCTACAAGCTCTCAACGCCTCGCGCTGCGAGGCGTTGAGAGCTTGTAGATCGGCTATTTTTGGCAAAGAGGCTATAGGTGTAGAGGGAAAAAAGAGCAGACTAAGAAAAAAAAAACTTTAATCTGAAACACAATTTCATACAATACAGAGTAGGGGGTCCCTGCTTCATCTCTCTCTCAGCTAGGGGGTACTTGGCCTGAAAACGTTGAAGACCCCTGCCTTAGTGTCATAGTAAATCAGTGTCATACATACAGTATTATGAAGAAGACCTGGAGACTGACATACAGTAATTGGGTCTTATGATCAAAATAAGAACATTATAATGAAATGTCATGTAAAAAACAAAATCTAAAATTTGCCAAGGACAAGTCTTGCCACGGACACATTTGTCCGTGTACGGACATATTGATGACCCCCATTGATTATCCCTTGCATAATGCACTGACCCCACTGTGCTCCTCATGCTACAGAAAGGCCTGCTGTCTAAGCAGATGGGCCTGTCCTCCTCCACCTCCACCGAGGCCTTTGAGGAGGCCGTCTATGAACACATTGGACGGGACGACTTCAAGATGGACACCCTGAGATGGTAAAGTTCTCCGTCTCACCTTTTCTTGTGCGCGCTCTGGAGCATTTAACCCATTAAGACCGGGAACGCATCTGTGTCATTTTTAGATTTATTTGGCTATTTTTTGAAAAATCCTGAAAATGTGTGCGAATCTTTTGAACATATATTTTGTAAGCGAACATTTGTAAAATATGTTGTTCCAGGGACCTCCAGAAGCAAAGATTTGAGTTACGAATGTTTGCTTTAAAAATAAATATATATTCAAAGTTTTGCAAAATAAATCACGCTTTTACAAAAATAGCAGATCTACAAGCTCGTAGCGTGGCACTGGGTGCCCGCTACGGCGGGGGGGGGTGTGTGTATCTATAAGCCCAGCTTGTACATCTGCTATTTTTGAATTTGTTTTGAAAAAAAACGAAAATGTTTTTGAATAGTTTAGATTTTTTTCTTTTTTTACATAAATCTTCTCTTCTGGGGGTCCCTGGCACAGAAGCTTTTTCAGATGGGGGTCCACGGTCAAATACATATCAATTTGGGGGTCCCTGGCACAAAAAAGTTTGAGAACCACTGATTTATACAACATGTTATTGCTATGAATACCTACTGTAGGTGTGCCTTGAGACAAGATGAATATTCCAAGTTATAAAACCACCTACTGTATGTGGCTGGTTTTCACAGACCTCACAGACCACCTCGCAAATCCCAAGGTTGAGCCAGTGTGCTTGATTAACCCATTAATATAAGACCGGGAACGTATCTGTGTCATTTGTTTTCTTCTTGAAAAAAGCTGAATACCTCAAAATAAATGCTGTTGTTGTAGAATATATTCTGTTAGCCTTATTTGTTCCGTTAACCTCTTAACTTTGTTCATTTACAATTATTGTCTTTTACTGCATGTTCATTTATATTGTGGGATTTTTATTTACTCTGCTCAGATCACAGGAAAATGATTAAATGTGCTTGAAACTTGAAAACAACTGTTCCCATTGATTAAAATGTTCAGTTGAGTTCAGCCCAGCCGTATCATTAATAACTGAGTAGAAGTGTGATATCGTTGGTGTCGTGTGGAAACCACGTACGTCCCAAAACCATTCCTTTTTTTTATAATTATTTTGAAAACATTAGAAAATTGTAAAATTAGCCGATCTACAAGCTCATTGTGAGCTTGTAGATGATGAAGTAGGGCATTCGTCTACGAAAAGACTTTTACAAAGTTGAAATATGGAGATAAAAGATTCACGTCCGACGGCAACGATATTCAAGTGCTTGTTCCCATGACCAGTAATCTGTTGAGACTTCATTTATTTAGCATAAAGGACTTTTTGCTCTTCCTCATGGACCTACCTGTGGATTATACCAGTGACAGATATATGTGGACTATTTAGTCGAACTTTACACGCACTGACACTCTGCACCTTAACCCATTAACACATTGACTGCCATCGGCTAATCTCAGAACGTCCATCGTAGTGCCAAGCAATTTCTTACCTTTTTTGTTTTTTTGATTCCGTCATAGGCCCCGCTAAATCCGTTTAAAATCCGCGTTCATTTGGTTCGACACAAACACGGGACCCGACCGAACAAAACGCTGAAAACCGTGCGGCGATCCGACACTGCATTCTGGAGAACGAGAGGAAAACGCTAAAATGGTGGATGCGGTGAGAAAAACAACAAGCCAGAGATAATGGCGTCCAAAGTTGACCGCTAGACAGGAAACGGAGGCGGGAGAAAAACCGGAAACAGTATTATTTCGTTTCCGGTCCGCCCACTTCGAGACCGGAAGTGCAAAAAAAATCCGGAATCTGCACCTGCACGATTTAACATGGGAAAACTACGGGACTACGGGCTACGGGAACGGCAGTTAACGGTTGGATTTAACGGCCCGTAGGACTACGGGCCTGGCAGTGGATGTGTTAAGACCGGGAACGCATCTGTGTCATTTTAAGATTTCTTTGGCTATTCAAAAATAGCAGATCTACAAGCTCATGAGCTTGCAAATCTTTGAATATGTTTTTAAAAGCGAACATTTGTAACTCGAATGTTTTGTTCCAGGAACCCCCAGAAGCAAAGATTTGAGTTACAGATGTTCGCTTTAAAAAATATCCACAAGTTTCCTAGGGAATTATATATCTCTTCCTGTCGATTTGATCTATAAGGGATCAAATCTACTCTAACAAAAAAAAAAGTTATTTGCACAAAAAAACACTGTTTAAGTTGATTCTAGTGCTGTCCTCTATGGGCTGAAAAAGTCGGACAAATTCGGTGTATTTTGTCAATCAGTCTTGGCCATCAAGGGAGCACTCGTTTGAGCACTTATTTCAAAAAAATATTGAAAATGCATGATCTGCAAGCTTCACATCAGAGTGTTCTTTAATTAACAATGTAATCTTCTGACAAGACTAAACCAAACTCTGGTGCTCTGGTCCAAACAATACTTCTCTACCTAGATGGATGGATGGAGTGTACTTCGTGTTTTAAATGCAATAATGAAAATGTGTGAAATGGCATGATGTGAAGTGCGCGTTCACTTTTAAATCAAATTTTAGAAGTGTCTTTCTAGGTCACGGCTCTGTTGAATCTTGAATGATTATTTTGAGCTGCCGAGCATTGAAAAGAAAGGCAGCATTGCTGCTGGCCTTGGAAGTGTTGAATTACTGAAGCTGTGAAAAGCAAAATGGAAACATTCCATTTGCCCCCCGCTAAAAAAAAGTAGAAAAGGCGCACGATTTGAACCTAAATTCAATAAGTCATTGTTCATCTATTCAACTCGGTCATAAAAAAGTGATTAACCCATTCAATCCGGGAACGCGTCTGTGTCATTTTCGATTTTTAGCTATAGCCTATAACCATTATTTTATACTTAGGCTATTCAAAAATAGCAGATATACAAGCTCATAGCGCGGCACCGAGTGCCGCGCTATGAGCTTGTTGGTCTGCTATTTATTCTTTTTATCGTGAACATTTCTGCAAATCTTTGAATACATATATATTTTTAAACAACATTTTTAACTCAAATCTTTGCTTCTTAGGGTCCCTGGAACAAAACCTTTTCATGTCAAGGACCCCCAAAATGATATGTATTTGGCCGCGGAACCCCCCATCGCAAAATATTTTGTTCCAGGAGCAACGATTTGAGTTATAAATGTTCTCGTTAAAAAAAGAAATGGCCTATATTCAAGAGTTGCACACATTTTCACGATTTTTCAAAAGTAGCTACAGAGCTATGAGCTTGTATACCTGCTATTTGTATTCCTGCTATTTTTGAATAGCCAAAGTATAAAATAATGGTTCAAGCGGTCACACAGATGCGTTCCCGGTTTTAACGGGTTAAAGGCAACTGCTCATCTCTTTAGAAATACCCAAGGATTTGTGAGGTGCTGCCAAGATACAGTGATGATGATAAAGATTTCTTTTGAATGTTTTTTAACCCATTAAGACCTGAGGACGCTTCTAAACATTTTTTCAATCCCAACAGTTTTTCGGAAAAAAATGTAAAAAAAAAACATTTTCACGATTTAAAAAAAAAATAGCAGATCTACAAGCTCATAGCGCGGCACTCGGTGCCGCGCTATGAGCTTGTATATCTGCTATTTTTGAATAGCCAAAGCAATCTAAAGTGACACAGATGCGTTCCAGGTCTCGATGGGTTAAAAAACATGGGTTTGTGAAGGTTTCTGTACTTTTGGAAGGCAAAAAGTGACCTTCTTGTTTGTACTTGTTTCTGTTCAGGTTTGGGATGCTGGGTGATGACACGGTACCGCATGCAGAGACCATCCTGGCTGCTCTGGCAAAACACCTGGAAGGCATGCTCTCCTTTGGTAAGTTTTACGCAGTCTGCTGAAAAAGAAACCTTCAATAAAGCCCGACAATTAAGCCCGAGTTTTGGACATGAGGTTTCAACCTGAGACAATATACGTGTTTGCTTGTTCATTGTATAATTCAAGCAAAATTTTCTTTTTATATATTGCAGTTTAATACATACACTATTACATTTTGTCTATCTTATCAAAGTCATATTTAAGTTAACCCATTAAGGGCATAGTTCACACCCAAAATGACTTTTTTTCTATCGATTAGTCACCCCATGTATATTTTTTATTTTTTTGTCGCATTCCTAAGCCAATAAGTTGATGACCAGTGGACCGGTAGGAGACACAAAGAGTCTCCTTTGTGTCAGCAACCGGAACCGCTGCCTACCGCTGGTCATCAAATTATTGGCTTAGGAATGCAACAAAAACAAAGAAATATCCATGAATTCATGTCTCCGTGTAAGTCATTTTTGGGGTGAACTATCCCTTTAAGTCCTGAGGCCGATTCCACAAAGGGCTTCTAAATCAGTAGTTCTTCTCGCACTTTCAAGATTGTTCAAAAATGTCCATAAATAGCAGATGTGCAAGCAAGTGATGCGCTGTGAGCTTATATATCTGCTATTTGTGAATAGCCAACGCAAAAATAAACGTGCTGCTTACTGATGAAACTATTTGTAAACATATGTTTGACAATCATGTCATGAAACCACGCCCACTCTGACCTTTTAACCCATTCAATCCGGGAACGCATTTGTCAGTTTTTTTATTTATTTTTTAACTCTTAGGATTTACAGTAGAAGACATTTATTGAATCCCCAGAAGCAAAGATTTGAGTTACAAATGTGCACGATTTTTCCAAAAAATAGTAGATCTACAAGCTCATGGCGCGGCACCGAGTGCCGCGCCATGAGCTTGTAGATCTGCTATTTTTCGAATAGCCCAAAGAAATCTTTTTAAAATATCACAGAGGCGTTCCCGGTCTTAAAGGGTTAATACCATGTGACCTCTCCATTCATCACAACCTGTCACAACATGTCGTCCAACACCTTCCTCCAGATAAAGGCGAGAGAGACATGATCATAATGCGGAACGACGTGGGCCTCCGCCACCCGACCGGCGAGCTGGAGACCAAACACATCAGCCTGGTGGTCTACGGAGACCCCAACGGCTACTCCGCCATGGCCAAGACCGTCGGCTACCCTGCAGCCATTGCGGCACGCATGGTGCTCGATGGTCAGTGGTGTCGCTCGGGGGGGGGGGGAAATGAGAAGAATGCCATGTTGCATGTAGATTTGTCGTTTCTGTTGTTTTTTTTACTCGGAGCATGATAAAGCCATTTGTGAACTTTTTGCCAATCAAGTAAGATACAGTATGTGTGTGTGTGTGTGTGTGTGGGTTAGAGTTCACAAATTCTGCCCGAACCCGACCCTACCTGACCAGAGGTTTTCGGGCCAGGACAATAATTAGACCCTCCAGAAAAACACGGGGAAAAAAATCCTTGATTATGCGGGCTAAAACTCTTGATTATGCGGGCTAAAATCCTTGATTTTGCGATGAAATATGCGGGGGGGGGGGGGTTGCAATTTAATGTGGTGAAATTGCGGTGAAATTGCGGGAAGTTGCGAAATATGCGGAATGTTGTGAAATATGCGAAATATTGAAATATGCGAAAAGTTGCGAAAAATGCAAAATATGTGAAAAGTTGCAAAATATGCGGAAATATGCGATGCGAAGTGCATATTATGCGACGCGATGTGCATATTATGCGATGCAGCCTTTTTGAAAAAAACATGACCCCTGCATAATTATGCGCCATTTTGCTGATTATGCGGTAAATTATGCGATCGCATAATCGCATTTTTCTCGAGGGTCTAAATAATATATCCTCCTATAATTTGACAAACCTCTGTCGTCATGGTGTCATGGTGTCCATGGTGAGGCCAACATTGGTTCTGCCCGGTTCTCCTCAGTGGCTAGAGCAATTGATCTGAATTTTGCACACCAGCCATTGACCATTACCATGTGCACCTACTGTAACAGCGAAGGCCGTTTTTTTCGATTTCACCAAGTCTCTGCTGTTTATTGGCGTTTTTATGTAAAAGAACGCTGGGTCGCGACGCGTGCCCCGGGGGGGCGCTGGGTTGCGACGGGACGCGTGCCCCGCGGCGGGGGGGGGGGCTGGGTCGCGACGGGACGCGTGTGGGGGGGTGCTGGGAGGCGCATGTCCCCCCACGGGTATGGACTACTGCTAATTAGTCGAGTCGAGCCAAGCCTCGGGTGCCCCATCAAAAGGTGTTTATCACCCCAGCCACAGCCTGTTCAAACCTCTGCTGCGCCCTCGACCTGGCAAGCGATGCTGGAGTATCAAGAGCCATACATAAGGCAGGGTTTTTATCTAGCAGCTGTCAGGCTGCTGAACAACAAAACTTATGTTGCTATATATATATATATATACAGTATATATCAGTGGTTATCAAACTTTTTCATGTCAAGGACCACCCAAAATGATATGTATTTAGCCGCGGACCCCCATTTCAAAATATTTAGTTCCAGGGACCCCCACAAGAAGCAAAGATTTGAGTAAAAAAATTATATATATATATATATATTCAAAGATTAGCGCACATTTTTTAATAGCCAAATAAATCTAAAATGACGCAGATGCGTTCCCGGATTGAATGGGTTAAATGTCATGATACGGATTTTTAACATGCTTTTTTCAGTCCTTTTGTTCTCTTGTTTATTTTCCATTCTTTTACTTCTAATTCCCTTTTTACCCCTTGAACTGCAAACGTGAAAGCCTGCATACGCAAGAGTTTCACCCTCAACAAAACTCTTCTGTTCACACTTTTCACAGGGGAGATCACTACGAAGGGCCTGGTGGTTCCCATGACGAAGGACATTTACGGACCAGCTCTGAAGAGGCTGAAGGAGGAGGGCCTCCGCATCATCTCCAAGAGCACCCTACACGAGTAAACCATGAGCACCCTGCAGGAGTAAACCTATGTACTATCTCAACCTTTTTAACTCATTTAGACCTGGAAAGTATCAGTGTCATTTTAGACTTAATTTGGCTATTCAAAAATAGCAGATATACGAGCTCATAGCGCGGCACCGAGTGCCACGCTATGAGCTTGTAGATCTGCTATTTTTGAAAAATCGTTAAAATGTGTGCAAAATCTTTGATTATGTATTTTTTGAAGCGAACATTTGTGAAATATTTTTCACAAATCACCAGAACCTCCAGAAGCAAAGATTTGAGTTAAAAATGTTGTTTAAAAAGAAAAAAGTATTCAAAGATTTGCACAAAAATGTTCAAGATTTTTTTTTAAATAGCAGATCTACAAGCTTGTAGCGCTGCACTTGGTGCCGTGCTATGAGCTTGTATATCTGCTATTTTTGAATAGCCAAAAGTATGAAGTAATGGTTATAGCTAAAAAAAAATCTAAAATGATTGGTCTTAATGGGTTAAACTGTGAAATATATCCTTTCTGTCGCATGTTTGGCTCATCGCTTTGCCAATCTGCCAATTACTTGAAATGTAACGTGATGGAGGCTAGTAAATACACTGGCATTTAAAAGTCATTTTTGTTTGCTTTAATTTCAGTTCTGTTTTGTTTTGGGCCGTTGTTTTTTTTCTCGTAATTGTTTACATCATGGCGGTCAGCAATGATAAATCGGTGTAGAGGAGCTACACAAACAAGTTGCTTTTTTGTTCCATCAAGTATGATGTTCACATGGGGAATGACCTCTCTGTTCCGTCAACGTAGAGGGAATGACATTTAAAACACAGTTACTACTTCAAATTGAAAAAATAGCAAAAGTAGCAGATCTACAAGCTCGAAACGTGTCGCTACTTTTGATGCTTTTTGTGTTACGCTGTAGTGTAATCAAGTAGGGCATTAATTCACGAAAAAAGCACAAAAAGTTAAAATATGGAGATAGAGAGATTTTGATATAGATTTTCATCTCTAGGACCCCAATCTACACCTAATGTTAATTTAACATTTCATTTGATTTAATTTTATAGAGTGTACACATTCTGTACACCCTCTGAGTTACAGACCGGGTTAAGGGTCCACATTTGGACCCCTGGTGGGCCCCCGGACCCCACATTGAGAAACAGTGAGTTTAAAATACGCCTTCTCAACACAGTTACACTGAGGGCCCCGACACACTGAGAGCGTGTCAGGGCCCGTCACCATGTTGTTTACAATGGCCACACCGGACAAGGCATCAATGGATGCCAAAGTTCTCAAATTCTGCCCGAACCCGACTTTACCCGACCCGACGTTTTCGGGCCGGGCCCAAAATGGATGCTAAATTAGTCGGGCAGAGCCGTGCCTCCGGTTCCGTGAAAAAAAAAAGAAGAAAAAAAATAAATGCATTTCAATTGCCCCGAGCGGCCAAACGGTAATGCCGACAGAAATGGCAGTGGATGCGTTGGATGCAGATCAAAGTGAACTTTACTCAGGTATCTAGTTTGTTGCCATCCGACCTTCCTAGCCTGTGTTATAAAAAAAAATGGCGAAAATGGCCACTCAACACAAGATATTTTTGGCCATTATCTCTGGTCCAATCTGCTCAGTTCAAAGCTTGTTAGATGCGTGACTTTGAGGACATGAAGCACTTAATGACTTTTCGGGTTTTTCAGGTTTTCGGGACTAAAATTATGGAAACTTTTCGGGACGGCCCAGTTAGGGCTTGAGTTACTGTTGACGACGTGGGGCAATGATGACCACCAAAACACAATGTGCACAGTATATTGCATCATCAAGGCATTGACATGTTCAAACATGTATTGCCGTTCGTAAGGTTTGACCCTTGACTCTTTTGAGAAGCAATGAAATAGACCACGGTCTGCACAATATCGTGACAAATTAGAGGTTTGTCTGTGGAACTGCAGTAGTCCGGCCGGCGGTCTTCCTTTGCTATGTACTGTACTTAGCTGGTGACGGCAGTGCTTCAAAACTGCAAAAATAAGGATGAGGAGAACGACATACAACAGCACCCCTGTTACAAGTTCAAGTTCAAGAGCTCAGCATTGCCAGTGCAGTGGCGGAACAGAGAGAGTGAGAAAGACAGAGAGCGAAGGGAACGACGGAGGTACATAATAATGTAACATACTGCAGCAGTCCCAGCCTGCGTTTATGTGTGTGTTTCGGTACGTCTCACGTTTCATTCGGGTTAGGGTTTCGGTGCGGTTCAGATTATTAATAATTGCATTATAGAAAGGCTTTGACGCTTTTCTCCTACCTTCAATGTGAACAAGTGGCCTAGCTTGACGCACGCCATTGGCGTGAGTGCGGTTGATGTTTTCTATTTGTCATCTTAACTGTTAATTTAGACCTGAATATGGGCTCATTGTCTGTGAGCAGGCGTGAGCATTGTTCTGTATTAATCAGTGGGCACTACTTGTGGAAACTAAGTTGGATGCAGAAAGCTTTTAAAACTTCTGCACGTTTTAAAGATAAATGGGCAACAGCCACATAGAGTAAACAACTAAGCATCTTAGCAGCAGTGCACAGAAGTATCCTGTGGACTAAAGGAAATGTTAAGATAAATATATGTTTATTGTCATTGCATTCAAAATACAGTGACAAAACATGCACCTTTTTCAGTAACCATGACAGATGTTTAACCGTCTACTTTAACTTGGCTCATGCTGTATGTCCAGCAACTAACTATTGCCCAGTCTTTGGGCATTCAAATAGTGTTCAGAAGTTGATAAAAGTGTATTTTTACATGAAAAGACCATCCACTAATATTTTTTGTCATCTTGCAAATATTTATTTTGGTGTGTGGCGTATGGTCAATCATATTCTAATCTTTGTAAAAAAAAACGCTTTAAGTCTGCAAATATCTCAGATGTTATTTTTACACATGGTAGATGTATTTTTAGACCCTTCTAAATCTTTTGATGTTTGATGTTTTGGATTTGTACTCAGTTGAGATATGACACGATGACTGTTGCAAACTGTTGCAAACTGTTGGCTTTAACTTGGAAGGATTTCTTCAAGCATAACAAACAAATCTTCCATTAAGCAGTCTAGTGTGTGAAGTTTACTGAAATGATCAGTGCACTAAACATCACTCAATTCTGCATTCATTGATTACTTGCCTGAATAGGCCTTTTAACCTGTACAAAAAGAACGGTTAGTTCTGTAACCATCAGACATGGAAAGATCCTCAGTCTAAAGAGGAAACTTTAACCTGAGGTCAATCATTTAAAGGTTGTTCAAGTGATATGTTTTGGTAAAGCAAAACTTTTTTTTCGTGCGTGTGTGTGTATGTGTGTAAAAAGGTTAAAGCTCTATAATCAGATAGTAATCATTGCTATATTGTGTTTTTTCAATAATAGTCTGTTCATTTCTTTGTGTCATCGCTTCCAATTTCACTTGTTTAATCTGTATCACTTCTCTCTCCTGATTTGATCAAATTGGTATCCCGACCTGAAAATGCATTTCCTGTTTACTAAAGAACCAGAGAAACAAGGGAGGGATTCCCCTTTCACTGAACAAACACTCTATAGAATATAGAGCTATTTAACACTTATTTAACAGAAAATATCACTGTTATCACCTTACGGTACGAAGCCAAAGCATTAGTGTTGGTAACTGATGTCCTCCATATAAACTGTACAGTGTATGTATTTGAATGTGCAATGTATACTGCGTTCTTCTCTGTTAAACTGTACTCCTTGCACACCATTTTGTATTTCATATCAAAATTAAAAGTGGTTTTGGCTGGAAATCGGGTGTGTAAACGTTGAATCTTGAAATATAAAATCTTCCGAGGTCCAGCGATACAAAGGTATATCTGCATTTACAGCTTAAATCACAGTGCCTCAGTGTAGTTGCTCTAAGTCAGGGCTCCTCAATGTTTTTTTCAGGACAAGGACTACTTAGCTGAGAGAGAGATGAAGCAGGGACCCCCCCCATGTGTATTTTCAGACAGTTAACCACTTAAACCCTCAAAACTTGTACTTGGTCTGCTCTTTTCCCCCCCCTACACCAAACCTCTTTGCCGAAAATAGCTGATCTACAAGCCTGTGAGCTTGTAGATCTGCTATTTTCGGCTAATGTTCCCCTCAGAATAGGGATGCTATAGGGTTCAAGTGGTTAATGTAAAACGAGAAAGAAAAAAGGTTCCTGTCACACAATGGTTTGGCGGCCCCCCTGTAGTAACTCTGAGCACCCCCTAGGGGTCCCGGACCCCTGTTGAAGACCCCTGCTCTTAAGTATTTATTTCAGCTGACTTGAAACATTTTGAGCCGAGTACGTTCACAATTGATGTTATTTATATATTAATACCAGAGTATATACATTTTATTTAACTTATAAATGTACAAGAGAAAAGAACATTGTAGAACTTAAATATAACTATCTTTTTTTTTCTTCTCTACTGTAGGTATTATCAGTGGTGGAAGAAGTACTCAGATATTTTACTTAACTAAAAGTAGCAATACCACAATATAAATATACTCTGTACAGCCTTTTGTTCAAAATGTTACCTGAGTAAAAATACAAAAGCTTTGGCATCAAAATATACTTAAAGTACCAAAAGCTAAAGTACTAAAATGTTTGAAAATAGCAGATCTACAAGCTCACAACTTGTGAGCTTGTAGATCGGCTGCCTATTTTCAAATAGGTTATGTAACAAATAGGGCTGAAGTGGTTAATGTATGTTTTATAATATAATTATATTATATCTGCAAAGTGAGTAAATGTACTTAGTTACTTTACACCACTGGGTATTATGAAGGCAAGTTGTTTGTGCCTGATGCCAGCTCCTTATGAAAAAGACAATCAGTGTTTTGCTTCCGCTCAATAAGGAGCCATCCATGCAAACTAGGCCACCAAGCAGGGGGTAATTGGGCGTGTAATTATGAAAAGTCAAAAATGCAAATTAAGTCATGAATACAGTCGCTAACTCGCTGGTCAAGACTCTATGTCTGGACCCTTGACCTATTTTCCACCCTACAAAAAGGTGCATTTCTTTTAGGGTCTTAGACTGGATTAGCACATGTGAAATGAATTGGAATAACCAGTTCTTAGAAAGGATTATATCATGATTCATGGTGACTCCCTAGAGTTGCCTCTTCCTCCCCTCTGTTGTCTTCTGAAATGACTCGAGACAGATTTTCCCTTTGTCTTATGACGGAAGTCTGTGCTTCACGGCTTTCTAGTGTTCTACAGTGTATGTAAGCACTTTGAAATGTGCTATATGCTATACAAATACACTTGCCTTGCCTAAAGACAGATTGAAAGACTTTCAGTGTGAACCAAATCTTAGTATAATATCAGTCGTGTTGAGCAGAGCTGCCAACTCGTGATACTGACCATGATACTCTTACTGACCATGATACTGACCATGATACTCTTACTGACCATGATACTGACCATGATACTCTTACTGACCATGATCTCTTACTGACTTGATACTGACCATGATACTCTTACTGACCATGATACTGACCATGATACTCTTACTGACCATGATCTCTTACTGACTTGATACTGACCACGATACTCTTACTGACCATGATACTGACCATGATACTCTTACTGACCATGATACTGACCATGATACTCTTACTGACCATGATACTGACCATGATACTCTTACTGACCATGATCTCTTACTGACTTGATACTGACCATGATACTCTTACTGACATGATACTGACCATGATACTCTTACTGACATGATACTGACCATGATACTCTTACTGACATGATACTGACCATGATACTCTTACTGACATGATACTGACCATGATACTCTTACTGATATGATACTGACCATGATACTCTTACTGACATGATACTGACTGTTACGACCCGGCCTAGGGGAGCCTATGGTCGCAACACATAATGGACCAAAACACACAGGAAAATACATAATACTTTGTGGGGGTATCCCCCTCATTGGTGTGTTTGTGAATGAGTGGTGAGGAGTGAGTGATTTGTATACCAGCTGGAGTGAATGGTGACTGAGTGAGTGGTGGCTGAGTGTCTGGCTGATTAATAGGTGGAGCCTGCTGATGATTGGCTCCTGTGACCAGTCTGGAGACTATAAAGATGGCTGTCCCCAGTCACTCAGATGTCTTCCTTCTTGCCAGCCTTCAACCACACCAGTCCTTTGTGTCTGTGGTTGCCAGTGTGTTATGTGTTCAGCCTGGGTAAAGTAGGGGTGGGTGGCCTTTGTGTTTATGTGAATGGTGACTCACTCAGTCACCATTCACTCCAGCTGGTATACAAATCACTCACTCCTCACTCCTCACCACTCATTCACAAACACACCAATGAGGGGGAAAACACACAGGAAAATACTCCTCTACAAAGTACTACCAATCAACTCTAAATTGCCTGAAACGTACTCCTAACAGGTTTTTGGGGGGACGATTTTGGCCTCCACACTTAGTGATTTTTTCGGATTTAACTTTCGTTTCGGTGGTGACCAACTTTCGTTTCGGTAGTTTGATTACAAAATGTAAGTTGTGTAAAAAATAATCTGACTATACTAAGTTGTTATTTGTTTGTTTAAGTCAGGCTATACTCTACTCAGAGTCATAAGTTTACAAAATGTATTAAAGTACAGTGAACGTCTGTGCGGTTTGTCTTCATCACTGAAAATAACGTACATGTAAACTGCTGTCATGTGCAGTTGGGGTGAAGAAACACAACCATTTCACTCCTAATAATACCTATTTGATTTGACATCCTGACTTGCTGCTGTAGCTGAGGCTTGAACCTGTTACCTGCGGCTCACTAGTCAGTGACTCTATCCATTCACCTACAGCTGTTTCCTTGGAATCTGTGGTTCTGAAACGTTTTGTTGTCAACCCCCCAAATTGACATGTATTTGGGCAGTGGACCCCAATGTGAAAAGATGTAGTGTCAGGGCCCCCCATGAAAAAGATTTATATTTATGCTGTAACACATTTTTTTAAAGTTATTTGTCTTGTTTGTTGTTCAAGTCAAACCACCAGGAAGGCTGTACTTGTCAGCCATCTGTTAGCTCAATGGGTTGAGACGCAGTATTCATGATCCAGAGGCCATGAGTTCAAATCCCATTGATGTCTTTCCTATGATTCTTTCCTTTGCAGACTGGCTTCCAGAAGATCAACTGAAAACTACCAGGAAGGCTATATTTGTCATCCAACTGTTAGCTCAATGGGTTGAGACGCAGTATACATGATCCAGAGGCCATGAGTTCAAATCCCGTTGATGTCTTTCCTATGATTCTTTCCTTTGCAGACTGGCTTCCAGAAGATCAACTGAAAACTACCAGGATGGCTGTACTTGTCAGCCATCTGTTAGCTCAATGGGTTGAGACGCAGAATTCATGATCCAGAGGCCATGAGTTCAAATCCCATTGATGTCTTTCCTATGATTCTTTCCTTTGCAGACTGGCTTCCAGAAGATCAACTGAAAACTACCAGGAAGGCTGTACTTGTCAGCCATCTGTTAGCTCAATGGGTTGAGACGCAGTATACATGATCCAGAGGCCATGAGTTCAAATCCCCTTGATGTCTTTCCTATGATTCTTTCCTTTGCAGACTGGCTTCCAGAAGATCAACTGAAAACTACCAGGATGGCTGTACTTGTCAGCCATCTGTTAGCTCAATGGGTTGAGACGCAGTATTCATGATCCAGAGGCCATGAGTTCAAATCCCATTGATGTCTTTCCTATGATTCTTTCCTTTGCAGACTGGCTTCCAGAAGATCAACTGAAAACTACCAGGAAGGCTGTACTTGTCAGCCATCTGTTAGCTCAATGGGTTGAGACGCAGTATACATGATCCAGAGGCCATGAGTTCAAATCCCACTGGTGTCCTTACTGTGATGCTTCCCTTTGCAGACTAACTTCTAGAAAAACAAGTTAAAACCACCAGGAAACCTGTAACTCTCAGCCAACAGCATAGCTCGACTGGTAGAGCGTCTGTCCAATAACATGACTTGACTTGAGTGGGTTCGATTCCCACTCGAGTCAAGTGTCCCAGGTAACTTGGGGCAACGGATAAATTGACTGATATCCTTAGTGATGCTTCCATTTGCAGACTAACTTCTAGAAAAACAAGTTAAAACCACCAGGAAACCTGTATCTCTCAGCCTACAGCATAGCTCAACTGGTAGAGCGTCTGTCCAATAACATGACTTGACTTGACTTGAGTGGGTTAGATTCCCACTTGAGTCAAGTATCCCCGGTATCTTTGGGCAACGGATAAATTGACTGATATCCTTAGTGATGCTTCCTTTTGCAGACTAACTTCTAGAAAACAAGTTAAAACCACCAGGAAACCTGTAACTCTCAGCCAACAGCATAGCTCGACTGGTAGAGCGTCTGTCCAATAACATGACTTGACTTGACTTGAGTGGGTTCGATTCACACTCGAGTCAAGTGTCTTGACTTGAGTGGGTTAGATTCCCACTTGAGTCAAGTGTCCCCGGTATCTTTGGGCAACGGATAAATTGACTGATATCCTTAGTGATGCTTCCCTTTGCAGACTAACTTCTAGAAAACAAGTTAAAACCACCAGGAAACCTGTAACTCTCAGCCAACAGCATAGCTCGACTGGTAGAGCGTCTGTCCAATAACATGACTTGACTTGACTTGAGTGGGTTCGATTCCCACTCGAGTCAAGTGTCCCAGGTAACTTGGGGCAACGGATAAATTGACTGATATCCGTAGAATAACTTGTAGGAGTGTGCTGGTTCAAATCCAGTACAACCCAGGACCGAGCGGTCCTGGGTTTGATTCCCACTAACGTCAAGTCCCCGGTAAATTGGGGCAGCGGATAAATTGACTGATATCCGTAGAATAACTTGTAGGAGTGTCCTGGTTCAAATCCAGTCACCACCTTAGTAACTGAAACCGAATCTGGCCAATTCGGTCTCAGTTACTGAGATAGAGGGTGTGTAGAGTAGGCGGAGTAGAGTAGTGAGTAGAGTAGGGGTAGAGTAAAGATGGAATATTGTCGGGGAGTAGGGGGAGGAGTAGGAGTAGGTCCCAGAAGGGCCCAGAGTAGGGGGAGGAGTAGGAATAGGGCCCAGAGTAGGAGTATTCTATTCCTACTCCTCCCCCTACTCTGGGCCCTACTCCTACTCCTCCCCCTACTCTGGGCCCTACTCCTACCCCGGGCCCTATTCCTACTCCTCCCCCTATTCCTACTCCTCCCAGTGATTCGAGGGGCCAATGAGGGCCAGATTATAGACAGCTGCCTGAACATTCCACACTCTGGGAAAAATTCTCCGTCTTCTCCCTCACAGAAAACATGCGTGTCAAGGCCAGTGGAGACCCACGTCTGGAGGACTTCGACACGTGGACCCTCAGCCTTGGCGATGGCACAGCAAATGATGCCAACGACTTTGTCTCCATCCCTGAAAGCATGCGTTTCCACATTCAACCTAACACAGATCGCAACAACGTCGCAGAGGCCACATCCATGAAAGAATTTTGCAACACAGTGTTTCCAGACTTGCCTACCAACTACGCACGCACTGACTGGCTGCACGGCAGATCACTGCTTGCCCCTACCAACAAAGAGGTGGACACCATCAATGACATCATGGAGACCTGGATGCCAGGTATGGCTACCAAGCTCACCAGTGCTGACACCCTGGTGGACTACCAAGATGTTATGCGCTTCACCATCGAATATCTCAACACCCTCTGCCCCCGTGGATTTCCCCGCCACATCATCACCCTCAAGCCTGGAATGCCCTTGATGCTACTCCGCAACATCAGCCCTAAAGACGGACTGTGCAATGGCACCAAACTCTTCTTCCAGAGGTCCCTCAACAACAAGCTCCTGCTGTGCACAATCGCAGCCACACAAAAGGAAGTCTTGATCCCTCGCATCAAGTTCCTTCCTGAAGCTGGACAGTTCCCTTTTGACTGGGCCAGACGACAGTTTCCGATCCGCACTGCTTTTGCCACCACCATCAACAAGTCCCAAGGGGACTTAACCCATGGTTGTTGACCCATAACGGGTCCATTTGGTTCCATTTGTACACTAAAGAGTTACAGACCTGTAATGGTCCATTTGGTCATCAACAATTATAATGATAATGAAGGATCCCAACCCTACACAATGAACATAAAGAATAAAACAAACCATGTAAGGGTAAATACAACACTATGAACAAAGAATTAAACAAACCATGTAAGGGTAAATACAACACAATGAACATAAAGAATAAAACATAAAACCATAAAGGGTAAATACAACACTATGAACATAAATAAAACAGACCATATACAATGGTAAATACAACACTATGAGTAGGGCACTGCAGGGAATTGAACCCCATCCCGGTAAACCAGGAGAACCACACCAGAGCCTTTGTTTTTATGTTGTTATTTACAAATCACATGGTAACATTCACTCATTTACATTTCAACAGTAAAGTCACTTCACAATTTTCAATGTAGATATTCATCTATACTCTTTGTCCAGAGTGACTCAAAATAAACAAGGTAAACACATACATAGAATGCAGAGACAGTGTAGTGTCTCAGTAAACTAGGATCACAGGTAAACCAAGAACCTAGCATCAGTCTAAACGGTATAATAAATTAATATGTACATAGAAACTATAGGATGCCAGGTCAACAAATGAACCCAGCATCTGAAGTATTTTTTACTTTACTGGAGTATTTCCAATTTTCAGTACTTTTACTTATACTCCACCACACCTCAGAGGCAAATATTGTACTTTTACTCCACTACAATTATTTGAAACCTTTAGTTACTTTGTAGATTTTGATTATTACTACAAAACATACAAACTTAACCCTATTTAAACTTTGGCCATTTGAAAATAGCAGATCTACAAGCTCAAAATGCATCTAAGTGCTATAGGATGAGGTGGAGTCTGAAGATGAGTCTTCACATTACAATGATGAGCTACGCTGTTGGTCACAGAATTCCTGAAGCAGCACAGCTGTACAGTTACAGATAATGAGCCTATTGAGATCAGATACGGTAATGTTTAGTGATATAGCGCCTTTATAAAAAAAAGAAAGCAATAAACAAATAAATACAATAAAAAAAAACATCACATTCAAATACAGTAAATGGAAGTTAAAACAAAACATACATTACAACTGAAATATTTTTTGTGCAAATATTACATAATTTCCAATGATATTATCCATCAAAGACTAATGCTATTATGTAATTTTGACAAGCCTATGAAGTCATGACGACCAAGAAGAAAACAGGAAAACAATAACCCAAAATACATGTCAATAATTAACATTACAACAATAAAAAAGGAGAAAAACTAAAACAAAATACAGATAAGATACAATACAAGCACAAAAAAAAAACTCTTGCTGACCGCCCTCATCTATCCCGTCACAGTTCATCCATTTACCAATTTAGTTTATCCACTTAACAAGGCTGCCATGTTAAAAGACAAGTCCGGACTAGAATAACAGCCTTTTTTCCTACTTTTATTGATCCCAAATGACTGGCCATGGAAAATTCATGAACAGGCCATAAATAGGTAGCCATGTTTTCACTCCACACAAACTTTAAGAAAAACTCCTTAGACAGAGATTAAGAAAATATATTTGCATTTTATTTGTTCATGCTCATAAAGTGCTCCAAGAGCTAAGTGAAAAGTGCAGCAGCAAACTTTTGGGTCAAAGGACCATCGTCAGTGCCTCGCCTACTGACCGCCGTGAATAATGAAGCTTTACCCGCAAATGACAACACATAAATCCACATCACATACAGCGCCTATGGTCATATGTGATGTGGACTGACGTGATGAAGACTTACCTGCACATGACTGAAGTGACGTGAAATGATAAGACGAGACGCAAATCAAATTACGCAAAATGAAACGAGACATAAATCCACATCACATACTACACTACACTACACTACACATACACTATGGTCATATGTGATGTGGACTGACGTAATGAAGCTTTAACCGCAAATGATTAGATCTGATGATATAGCACTGACGATGGTCCTATGACCTAAATGTTTGCTGCTGCACTTTTCACTTTGATCCCTTGGAGCACTTTATGATCATGAAACTAATAAAACAAAAATAGCTTTTCTTTGTCTCCGTCTAAGGAGTTTGTGGAGGGAGTCTTTTTTTCTGCCAGTTTTGCTTTGTTTTTGAGACCAGCTACAGTCAGTAAATATTCCTCTTTTTCCTTTTAGTTTCCTACAACAACAAAAAAAGAAAGAGATGTACAGAAATAAAACGTTATTTTTCAAAGGAACCTCATATATTTAAGGAAACATGGAACCAAATGGACCCTTGTCCACTGTTTCCCAAGTTATGGGTTCGGGACTCAATAATGGGTCGTGGACACATTTTCTTGGGTCATGAGTAAATAACCCCCCCCCAACCTGTTAATTAAGTATTCAATCAAAGCTTCCAGCAGGTGATTGGCCTGTGTGGATTACGGTTCATTGAACATTGTAATGTATTAAATACATTTGAAAATGACATTGGTTTGTTCTGAATGGAGCAGATATGACATATTGGAATATTGTTGATGTCCAAAAAACATTATACAATGTGAAAATAGCCGATCTACAAGATCAATGTCACAAAAATAAAGAAAAACATTCAAAATAATGTAATTTAGGAAAATGCTAAATAAGAAATTCCATAAAGAAAAGAAAATAATGAAAATCTACAAGAGTGAAGATCTACAAGCTCAAACTAATTTCATAAAGTAAATTAAAAAAAAAAGCAATTCCATAAAGTAGGGGAATCATTTGTTTAACATACAACTTACATTTAGTTGAAATTTAAACCAGTGGTTCTCCTCCTAAATATTTGGCAAAAACATTAAGATTTAATATAAAAAAGTTATACTAAATAAATAATTTATACTAAGTTAGTACCAATGGATTGATTGGTCTTTAAAGCATGCTCTGAAAAGGCCCACCCATCTGTCCACTTAACACGGCTGCCATGTTAAGTGGTCAGATCCAGAATAAGGTTGAGAACCACTGATTTACACATTTCAAAGATCTACAACTACAGCAGATGAAAACATAACCCTATGGATTAACACTCTGTACATGAACATTTAATTAAAGATCTACAACTACGGCAGATGAAAACCTAACCCTATGGATTAAGTACATGAGCAACATGTAATTAAGTTTCACAATTAAGATTTGTGGAGGGAGTCTTTTTTTCTGCCAGTTTTGCTTTGTTTTTGAGACCAGCTACAGTCAGTAAATATTCCTCTTTTTCCTTTTAGTTTCCTACAACAACAAAAAAAGAAAGAGATGTACAGAAATAAAACGTTATTTTTCAAAGGAACCTCATATATTTAAGGAAACATGGAACCAAATGGACCCTTGTCCACTGTTTCCCAAGTTATGGGTTCGGGACTCAATAATGGGTCGTGGACACATTTTCTTGGGTCATGAGTAAATAACCCCCCCCCCAACCTGTTAATTAAGTATTCAATCAAAGCTTCCAGCAGGTGATTGGCCTGTGGATTACGGTTCATTGAACATTGTAATGTATTAAATACATTTGAAAATGACATTGGTTTGTTCTGAATGGAGCAGATATGACATATTGGAATATTGTTGATGTCCAAAAAACATTATACAATGTGAAAATAGCCGATCTACAAGATCAATGTCACAAAAATAAAGAAAAACATTCAAAATAATGTAATTTAGGAAAATGCTAAATAAGAAATTCCATAAAGAAAAGAAAATAATGAAAATCTACAAGAGTGAAGATCTACAAGCTCAAACTAATTTCATAAAGTAAATTAAAAAAAAAGCAATTCCATAAAGTAGGGGAATCATTTGTTTAACATACAACTTACATTTAGTTGAAATTTAAACCAGTGGTTCTCCTCCTAAATATTTGGCAAAAACATTAAGATTTAATATAAAAAAGTTATACTAAATAAATAATTTATACTAAGTTAGTACCAATGGATTGATTGGTCTTTAAAGCATGCTCTGAAAAGGCCCACCCATCTGTCCACTTAACACGGCTGCCATGTTAAGTGGTCAGATCCAGAATAAGGTTGAGAACCACTGATTTACACATTTCAAAGATCTACAACTACAGCAGATGAAAACATAACCCTATGGATTAACACTCTGTACATGAACATTTAATTAAAGATCTACAACTACGGCAGATGAAAACCTAACCCTATGGATTAAGTACATGAGCAACATGTAATTAAGTTTCACAATTAAGATTGACATTTTTAGAGGAACTTTATTTTATTTAACACTTTTTTAAAGCTCTGTGGACATTGTTTTAATAAAAAACTGATAATGCTTTTAATCGGGTAAACGACATATAGATCATTTGTTATCAAAAAACAAAAATGTCCACAAAACTTACAAGTGTGAAATAAAATCTTGACTCCTCCAACCAATTTTATATTTTTGAAAATTGTAATAATGTAATCATTTACAGACCATAAATGGGTAGCCATGTTAACCTTAGACAGAGACTAAGTAAATATATTAGTGTTTTAATTTTTCATGCTCATAAAGAGCTCCAAGTGCTAAAAGTGAAAAGTACAGCAGCAAACGTTTGGGTCAAAGGACCATTATCAGTGCATCGCCTACTGACCGCTGTGAATAATGAAGCTTTACCCGCAAATGACAACACATAAATCCACATCACATACAGCGCCTATGGTCATATGTGATGTGGACTGACGTGATGAAGACTTACCTGCAAATGACTTATAAGTGACGAGAAATGATAAGACGAGACGCAAATCAAATTACGCAAAATGATACGAGACATAAATCCACATCACATACACATACACTGTGGTCATTATGTGATGTGGACTGACGTAATGAAGCTTTAACCGCAAATGATTAGATCTGATGATATAGCACTGTCGATGGTCCTATGACCTAAATGTGTGTTGCTGCACTTTTCACTTTGAGCACTTGGATCACTTTATGATCATGAAACAAATAAAACAAAAATAGATTTTCTTAATCTCTGTCTATCAATCTTTCTCTTTTTCCTTTTAGTTTCCTACATTTTTAAAAAATAAAACACTTACAGAAATAAAAAGTTCTCATATTTCAAAAGAACCTCATACATTTAAGTCAACAAATGGACCCCGGTCCGCTGTTTCCCAAGTTATGGGTCGGGACTCAATTGTGGGTCGTGGACACATTTTCTTGGGTCATGAGTAAATACCCCCCCCCCCCCTAACCTGTTAATAAAGTATTCAATCAATCAAATCAAAGATCTACAACATCAAAACATAACCCTATCGATTAACGCTCTGTACATGAGCAAAATGTAGTTCACAATTAAGATTGTTTTTAAAGGAAAAACTATTTTATTCAACACTTTTTAAAGCTCTGTGGATTTTTTGTTTTACTTTTTTTTTAAATGACAACCTGATAATGCATTTAATCATCGGGTAAACAATACATCATATTTTTATCAAAAAAACAAAGCAAAAATATCCACAGAACTTCCACAGAAGAAGTGTGAAATACAATCTTTACTCTTCCTAACAAAAACATTTAGAAATTTGTAATAATTTAATCATTACAGACCATAAAAGTGAAGCCATGTTAACATCTTTATACAAAAGGAAAACCGGTTGAAGAAAAGACTCACTCCACAAAAACCTTAAGAAAAACACCTTAGACAGAGACTAAAAAAATATATTAGTGTTTTAATTTGTCATGCTCATAAAGAGCTCCAAGTGCTAAAAGTGAAAAGTGCAGCAGCAAACGTTTGGGTCAAAGGACAATCGTCAGTGCCTCGCCTATTGACCGGCATGAATAATGAAGCTTTACCCACAAATGACAACACAGAAATCCACATCACACTACTACACTACACTACACTACACTACACTACGGTCATTATGTGATGTGGACTGACGTGATGAAGCTTTAATTGCAAATGATTACATCTGATGATATAGCACTGACGATGGTCCTACGACCTAAATGTGTGTTGCTGCACTTTTCACTTTGAGCACTTGGAGCACTTTATGAACATAGAAAAAATAAAATAAAAATATATGTTCTTAGTCTCTGTCTAAGGAGTTTTCCTTAAGGTTTTTATGGAGTGAGTCTTTATTTCTGCCAGTTTTAATTTGTTTTTGAGATCAGTCAGTAAATATTCCTCTTTCCTTTTAGTATCCTACATTTGTTTTACATGAATAAAATAAAATATTTAGAGTAGTAAAACGTTCTTATGTTTCAAAAGAACCCGATACATTTAAAAACAAAAATCAAAGAAATTCCATTTAAAACATTAAAATAAGAGTAATGAAAATAGCAGATCTACAAGCCAAGCTTGTAGATCTGCTATTCTCACTAGGTCCCAGGGAGACATCACATTTCTCTTTTGGGTCTCGAGCTAAAACGTTATGAAAATATTCACACCGAAATGTTTACATTCCAGTGTGTTTTTGCCATTACTTGTTTATTGATAATTTCAGATCCAGATTCAAACAGTGACTATTATTTCTGGGGTCAAATAGTAAAATGAAAATGAATTAAAAGCACATATAAGAAGCAAGCAAAATAGAACATGTGCTATTTCGTGAAAACAACAAATCTAAGCAATAAATTAGAAACAAAACAAAAAAAAAGAGGTTGTGAAAATAGATTTACATGCTCGTTGTGAGCTTGCAAATCTATTATCTTCACTAGTTTGGGTCCTGAGCTAAAAGCTTTGGGAACCTCTGCAGTGGCACAATGCCTGGTAGCTGTTAAATATAGAGCTTACACATTTTGAATGACATCAGTTATGACTGTAATGTTTAGAATGCAATCACACAGTTGTGACTAATGTTTATTTTATTTTCCAGGAGTAATACAGTCTTCAGTGACTGAACTGCCTCTTACACAGTGTCACAGTGGCTGCTAGCTGATGCCTATGAGTTCAATTCAAAGTTTACAATTTAAATGGTGCATTTATCTATAGTACCTTTAACCAAAGCACTTTGTAATGAGCATTACATTCACCAACATACTTAGCAGGGGGAGAGATAGAGAGATGAGGGATAAAGAGACAGAGAGAGGGATAGATAGAGAGACTCGTATAATTTACATCATTTGTGAACGATTGACATAAATCATACGAGGCGCATATGACGCAATGGCAGCAGCATTCTTTGTTTCATGTTCTCTGCATCAGTCTCAGTCCAGCATCAGTCCATTTTCTTCATTATTCTCCTGCCAAATGACGAGCATTGTACGCAAACAACGTGAAACGAAGTCCACATCACATACTGGTCATATGGTTGTATGTATCGTTTATATTATTATTATTATTATTATTATTATGTGATGTGGATTGACGTGATGAAGCTTTACTCGCAAATGACGGCACAAATAACGAGTAACTATACGTGATGCACATGCCGACATCCGTCAAACACCTTCACATCACATACTGGTCATATGTGATGTGGATTGGCGTGATTAAGCTTTACCGCAAATGACGCAACGCAAAATCAATTGTGCCAATATTTGTCAGCAGTACAGCAACAGCATGAATGACATTAGTACACAACATACAACACTATGAATGACATTAATACACAACATACAACACAAGCAACAGGAATAACCAAAGTCATTAACCCTTTAAGACCTGAAGCCGATTCTACATCTCTCCTAAATCCCAACAGTTTTCTGAAAAACATACATTTCTATATCAGTGGTTCTCAAACTTTTTCATGTCAAGGACCCCCAAAATGATATGTATTTGGCCGCGGACACCCATCAAAATATTTTGTTCCAGGGACCCCCCCCCCAGAAGCAAAGATTTGAGTTAAAAAATATTCGCTTTAAATATATATATTCAAAGATTTGCACACATTTTCACGAATTTTCAAAAATAGCAGATCTACAAGCTCATAGCGCGGCACTCTGTGCTGCGCTATGAGCTTGCATATCTGCTATTTTTGAATAGCCAAAGTGTAAAATAAAGCTTTTTAGCTCAAATCTAAAAATGACACAGTTCCAGGTCTTAATGGGTTAAATGCATATGATATGAATGATGGCCCTACATCTCTCCCTGTTCTGACCTACTGTAAACAACGGCATGTACCTCGCCTAAAAGAAAAAAATGCCGACCGATGTGAATGACGAGCTATCCGCAAATGTTGTGAAATAATCACAAAATCACATAAATCCACATCACATACGACCAGTAATGTGATGTTATTATTATTATTATTATTATTATTATTATGTGATGTGGATTGACGTGATGAAGCTTTACTCGCAAATAGCCTGAAACGTTACAACGGCAATAAAATTACGCGAAACGACACACGACGTAAAGGACGACATGCATCACATACCTCCACATATGTTCATATGTGACGTGGACTAACGTGATGATGTTTTACCCGCATATGTTGTGAAATGACACAACACAAGACATACATCACATCAATGCACATCACATACGGCCCCCGTGTACGGTCATATGTGATGTGGGCTGACGTGATGAAGACTTACCTGCATATGACGGAAGCAACGTGAAATCAAATGTAATTTTTACCCGCATGTGTTGTGAAATGACAACACATACATCACATCAATCCACATCACATACTACACTACACTACACCATGGACTTATGTGATGTGGGCTGATGTGATGAAGACTTACCTGTACGGATATGACGTGAAATCCTGAGACGCGACGCAAATCAAATTACTTAACGCAAATGGCGCGAAATGCTACGAGACATAAATCACACAAACGCTGGCCGTGACCCAATAATAAAAAAAACTGGTCCAGTCCCTTACATATTCTTCACGAATGACGGGCATTGAACGCAAACCGCTGGCCCGCCACCCGTTAAATGACGCAACGCTACGCGAACGACGCTGATAGTGCAAATTTTACAGTTAAAGCTAAAAAAATGTTTAGTTGATACTATGACAGGGCAAAAAAAGCCATATTTTTTACTTTATCAAAAATAGATAAAGCACAAATAGGTTTAACTATGTGAGTTTGCCATGTGACCAAGAGCCACATATACTATACCCTGTCACTATATTATACAACCTAGTATACATATACTGTACCCTGTCACTATATTATACAGCTTAGCGTAGGCCTACATATACTGTACCCTGTCATTACATAAACAGCCTGGATACGTATACTGTCAGTACTACAAATAGAACCAAATGGACCAGTGACGGGTCCATTTGGTTCCATTTGTACATACAAAAAAACTCAAAGACACACTAGAAGAAAAAAAGTTATAACTTTATTCAAGCAAATAATGAAGAGAAAAGAGGGGAAGTTAAAGTATGGAGGTCAGGCAGAAACCTTGTATGTCCAAAATTGTTACTTTTTAAAATAGACACAAAATAACCTGTGTGCCAATGGATCCAATGTAATTATCATGATCTTTGCGTTGTGAGCTTGTAGATCGGCTGTTTGTACTGCTTTAGTGTGTGACACCGTCACACGGTATGACCAAGTAAAGAAATGTATTTACGACAAAAAATAAAAATAATATATATATATATATATATATATATATATATATATATATATATATATATATATATATATATATATATATATATATATATATATATATATATGGAGATACAAGGTTTCTGCCCGACAACCAATGATAGACCGTGTCACTACTATCACTTACCTTGAACAGCAGCCACGACTCAGACAACAGCAAATTAAATAAAAAAAACACTAAGAAAGAAGCAAATGACACAACGCACATCATTTGCTTTCTCTTTTAGTTTGCACAGACCTACAACATAGATGACTGTTAACACAGTGTTAATGGGGCTACATGCTACCATAATGATACCAGACATAAATCACATAGCTCCACATCACATACATTTGTACACACAAACTACTAGTGAAGAACTAGTGCAATAGACAGGCAAGAAGAAAGAAATGTGTTTGTGAAAAGAAAGATAGACAAAAACAAAAAATCGATCAAATAACTCAGACACAAAAGTAAATAAAAACAAATAATTTTGTTATTGCTTTATTAAAGCAAAGAATAGAGAAAAAGAGGAGAAGTTACGACCACATATGGTCGTATGTGATGTGGACCGATGTGATCAAAGCTTTGGGCGCAAATGACGTGAAACAATAAATAAAATCACATAAATCCACATCACAGAAAGGCACATGGTCCTATGTGATGTGGACCGACATGATGAAGCTTTACCCACAAATGACGCGATGCAAATGACGTGAAACGATAGACGACGCAAATGACCACATACATGGTATGGTAGCATGTAGCATGTAGCCCCCTTAACAAGCAGCAGCTGCAATCAAAAGGTTCCTACCTTCCTGCCATCTTCACTTGCGGACGTCTTCTTCTTGTCATCTTCGTGTTCTGTAAAGACACAAAAAAGAAAACAAAAACGTTGAGTTGAGCAGGCCTTACAGGGTGACATTTTGGAAGCCAAGATGGTCTGTAGAGCCATAAGCTGGTCACTGACAGGGCTGTGTCACCATTATGGCATTTTACTTGAGTAATTGTCACAAATAATTGCGATTAAGGATTTAAATTGTATTGTACATGAACATTGAGCATGTTTGAAAATAAATCAACAAAAAAATAAATCTTTTGTAACTAGAAGAGTGGGCACCCGGGAAAAGTGGGCACTTCAATGTGTAATTGGCCATTTCTATTCCTCAAAGTAAGTAATTAAGTAACTTAAAGGAGTAGTTCACCCACAAAATGACTTATTTTCTATCAATTGCACACGCCATGAAGCCTTGAATTCATGGATTTGTTTTTGTCGCATTCCTATGCCAATAATTAGATTCCCGTCTCCTACCGGCTAATGTATCCGGTAGGAGACACAAAGTAAATTATTTGTGTCTCCTACCGGAAATACACCCGGTCATCAAATCATTGGCTTAGTAATGAGACAAAAACTAAATCATGAATTCAAGGCTTCATGGGGTGTGCAATTTATAGAAAATAAGTATTTTTTTGGGTGAACTACTCCTTTAAGTACATGCTTTGAAGATGCTTGACTGGCCTACAGCCACTGTGGGCATAAAACAATATGTTTTAGGTCTGAGAATGATGTACCCACCCGTACATGTTCACATCATGTATACTTTACATTACTTAAAAGGGATAGTTCACCCAAAAACATACTTTTTTTTCAATCGATTAGTCACCCCATGGAGCCTTGAATTATGGACCGGTACGCACAAAGGATGTCTCCTACCGGAACCGCTGCCGGTCATCAAATTATTGGTTTAGGAATGAGACAAAAACAAAAACATATCCATGAATTCAAGTCTCCATGGGGTGACTAATCCATAGGAAAAAGTGTTTTAAACTATCCCTTTAAGACATTTGCGGTTCTTTTTTCCCTCTACACCTAAAAAATTGCCGATCTACAAGCTCACTACGCCTTGCAGTGCGAGGCGTTGTGAGCTTGTAGATCTGCTATTTTTGGCTTAAGTTCTCCTCAGCAAAGGGATGCTAGGGTTCAAGTGGTTAATGTAAAAAAAGATTTGGCGGACCCCCTGTAGTAACTCTGGGTCCCGGACCCCCTGTTGAAGACCCCTGCTTTAAGAACATTTTGCAAATTCTTCATTTGCTTTACATTTTGGGAGAAACATTGCCAATTTAGCAAAGAGGTGCCGTATTCCTGTATCAAACACCATGTTCAAGTAAAGTCTACAATGCTTATCATTTCATCAAGTTTCAGAAACAACTAAAGACATTGGCTCTCAAATGTTTTCATATCAAGGACCCCCACATGAATATTCATTTGGCCAAGGATTGGGCCTCTTCCTTACTTCCTTCACATTACCACGTTACCAATGATACAAATGAAGGCTCTGTTCTATTTAGTGTAGCACAGTGGTTCTCAAAGGACACCCATAACTCTGAGAGTGTACAAATGGAACCAAATGGACTGTCATTTGTTTCCATCTGTACACTCAAGAGTTACACACCCGTAAGGGTCCATTTGGAACAGAGCCTTCATTAGCATCATCGTAACACCTGTGAAGGGAAGTGAGGAAGAGGCCCGATTTATTTCCAATATGGCCGCTGATTCCAAAACTCCAGTTTGTGCCTCCTACCTCCAGCATGGTTGTGTGTTACAGTGAAATTGGTGACCTTCAGAAAACATGCGACCATCTCGTGGACTTCACAAAAACATCACCATGTCCAAATGTAAATAACAACCGTTTGTTTGTTTATGCACAGAGCAACTCTGTTCATAAACCAACAGCAGTGATTTACATTGGATGTTTGTCATGATGTGAAGTCCACAAGATGGACACATCTTTTGTCAGGTCACCAATTTCTCCATAACACTGGAGGAGGCAGAATGTTGAGGGTTGGGATTCGGCTTGAAAATAAAACCACAGACGTCTTGGTTCAGCTCTCAGCCGCTAGACCAGTGGCTCTCATAGTGTGGTCTGATATCAGTCATCAGTTACCATGAGTATAAACCCTGACCTGTCACAATTGTTACATAATAGCCTAATTGCAATTATTTGAGATAATAGGCTCTATGCACAGCAGCCATATTGGGAATGAATTGGGCCCCTTCTTTACTTCCTTCACAGGTGTTACCAATGATACTAATTAAGACTCTGTTCCATTTAGTGTGGCACAGTGGTTGTCTTATTTTCAAGGACCCCCATAACTCTGAGAGTGTACAAAATGGAACCAAATGGACCCGGAAGGGTCCATTTGTACACTCTCAGAGTTACACACCCACCATAAGGGGCCATCTGGGAACCAAAATAGAGTGTTTCTAGTGAGCCAACATGCACAATATCAGCACCCTGACCAGAATGGAACAGAGCCTTCATTAGTATCATTGGTAACACCTGTGAAGGAAGTAAGAAGAGGCCCAATTTCTCTGCAATATGGCTGCTGTGCATAGAACCTACAGTATAGCAATAATCGTCATGATCGTCCTGATCATGCAAAAAAACTTCCTCAAACTCAACTGCAATAAATCAGAAATTCTCATCATCGGACCAGATGCCCTCACCCGCCCCACTCATAACTTCTCCCTCAATATCGACGGCTGCACTGTCACCCCCTCGACCAAAGTCCGAAACCTTGGTGTCATCCTGGATCCCACCCTCTCCTTCCAATCCCATGTCAATCACATCACAAAAACAGCCTTCTACCACCTCAGAAATATCGCCCGCCTCCGTCCCACTCTATCCCAAACTGCTGCAGAAACACTCATCCACGCATTCATCACTTCCAGACTCGACTACTGCAATAGTCTCCTCTACGGTGCCACTGCAAAAACTATCAATAAACTCCAATATGTCCAAAACTCTGCTGCCCACCTCCTCACCAGAACCAGATCCAGAGATCACATCACCCCAGTACTCCATGACCTTCATTGGCTCCCAGTAAAACATAGAATTGACTTCAAAATACTCATCACCACCTAAAAAGCCCTCAATAACCTGGCCCCCTGCTACCTCTCTGACCTCCTCCAACGCCACGCAACCTCCCGCTCCCTCAGGTCTGGCGACGCAAACCTCCTGGACTTCCCCCCCAAAAAAAAAAAAAAGCACTTGGGGTGACAGGGCAGTTTCAGTTGCGGCCCCCACCCTTTGGAATCCACTCCCACCCCACATCAAAGCTGCCCCCACTCTTGCCGTTTTCAAAGCCTCCCTCAAAACCCACCTCTTTAGACTCGCCTTCCCTGCCCAGACCTAACCAAACCTCACTTTCGTCCTCTAAGACAAGTCTTAGCCTTTTGTT
This sequence comes from Gymnoscopelus microlampas, assembly GCF_963454915.1. NCBI lineage: Eukaryota > Metazoa > Chordata > Actinopteri > Myctophiformes > Myctophidae > Gymnoscopelus > Gymnoscopelus microlampas. Next base: position 52,799,937 of record NC_139943.1, on the reverse strand, counting down.
TTAGCCTTTTAATATTTTCTTTTCTTTTGTTTTCTTTTTTCTCCTAATAAAATTGTTTTTAAGCTGTTTTGTAAAGCGACTTTGGGTACTAGAAAAGCGCTATATAAGTCTGATGTATTATTATTATTATCATTACCATGTTAAAAATGTCAACATTTTTAAAATATTGTGTAAATAGCAGATCTACCAGCTCAAAGCGTGTTGCGATGAGACACGTTTTGAGCTTGTAGATTGGCTATTTCCACTCGACTTATCCCACTATGAATGTATTTTTTGTATTTAAATGATGTATATTATTTGTCATATGTGCCTTGTGCAACTTTTGTTCATGAAGCCCTAAAAGCCAAACATAAATGACATTTGTATTCATAATGTTCCAATGCTCAACGTCAAACACAATTATATCTTTGATCGCAATCATTTATGTGACAATGAATCGTCAACTTCCATTTTGTAATGGTGACACAGCCCTGGTTTATAATGGCCAGCAGTGGAGGAAAAAATACTGTTTTTTTTACTTAAGTAAAAGTATCACTACTGCAATGTAGAAATACTGTTACAAGTAAAAGTCCGGAATTCAAAATTCACTTGAGTAAAAGTACAAAAGGTACTGGTATCAAAATGTACTTAAAATACCAAAAATAAAAAGTACTCATTATGTAGAATATCCCGTTTCACAAGTTTTCAAAATATATTAAAATCTTTTGAAAATAGCAGATCTACAAGCATCGCGACGCACTGTGAGCTTGTAGATCGTCTATTTTCAAATGGCCGAAATGTATATAGGTTTTGTAATAATAATCAGTAGAAGTAAAAGTACTGAAATTTGGAAATACTCAAGTAATGTATAAATCCCTTGAAATTGTACTTAATACAGCACTTAAGTAAATGCACCTAGTTATTTTCCACCACTACTGGCCAGGTGTGATCCAGGTACGTACCGTGTGAGGTCTTCCGCCGCGTGGTTGAAGATAGCTGGTATTAATAGAGCCGCGTAGGTTGTATGGCACCACGCCCCGAGCACCGTACGCCTTGTATCTCAACAGAGAGCGTTCGTTGGCACCGTTATACGTTTCAGCTCTCAGGGCTCGTTGCTGCGTCGACTCAATCGAGGTTCCATCTTCAAGCCCCTTGTCCTGAGTTACAGACACTCTATTACCAGCTATCTCCTGATGACTCCATCCATCCGGGACCTTCACTGTAGAACTCATACAGCGAGTCAAACGCTGAGTCATAGCTAGAAGCCATGACTCAGCGTTTTTAACTCACTGTATGAAGTAGATTTAATCCACTCTGCAGAAGGTCACCTCATGATTAACCTGCAAGACACAGATATAAACCAACATTACATTTAATATATTGTATGATAATGACAATAATAATAGAAAATCAAGTTTTTAAGTCGGCTATAATGCAGGGGTGATGCAACTTTGATGATGCAGAGGGCCACTTTATTTCCACACTCACTCCAGAGGGACATATAGTTGCTGTCGGGCAGAAACCTCTTACCTCCTTATTTTTTATTTTTTTGTAAATTAAATTTGTCATTCTAGTATGTCACACAAAAGTAGAAAAATAGCTGATCTTCAAGCTCAGAGCTTGTAGATCTGCTATTTTTGCTATTTTGGAATTGGAATCCTTAATTATTTTTTTAATTGGAAAACCTCTCCCTATTTGATCATACTATAGAGTCACATAAAAGCAGCAACAGTAGCAGATCTACAAGCTTGAAACGTTCTGAGCTTGTAGATCTGCTACTTTTGCCATTTTTGAATCCCGAAAAGTAACAGTTTTGGACATTCTGAGGTTTCCTCCCGATAGAGACGATATTATAGTTTCATCTTAGCATTGGACTCAGATTTCTTGTTATAGATTTTGATATGGATATTTAGTTTAGATTACTTATTCTCCTGCCTGAGTGTTATTTATCTTATGTTACAATGTAGCTCTGTTTAATCTCTATCCTTAGGCTTTTACATTTGTTTTGTTCTAGATATTTTATGAAAAGTATGAAATGTGAAAAGTGCTGCACAAATAAAGTTTCATTATTATTATTATGATCTCATCTATGACATTCTTGAACACTCTCCAACAATAGTCTCAAACATCTTGATAAATGTATATTACTCTAAATATAAAGTGTTTATCCCAAAGCCACGCATTATTCAATTAATAAATGTTTTAATCTGGTCTGTCTGAACATCACTATAGTGGGTGCAGCAGGTGAACGCCGGTATTACACCCCATGTAATCCAGGAAATACAATGACATTCATCCACAGACGGGATTAAAACACTTCTTTATTAAACTATACTGAACATTAACTGTACACTAACACCCCGTATGTTTAGATAACATCTGTGGCTTTAAGATAATCACTTTATAATTACAATGTATACATGGATGTTATGGATGTTAAACACAGAACTAGCCTACAGACTATTTGGTAAAGTGTCGCTGTGTCAGCAGGTAAACGCAGGCATTACACTCCATGTAAACGTGGACATAGAACGGCGTTCAGACACACACGGGATTAAAACACATCTTTATTAAACTTTAAGTAATATTACGGAACACAACAGACCCGTATGGGCGGGTAACATCCGTGTCTTTGGGTTGAAACGCTTTATGTGTCGGATTAGGTTAATTTATGGGGATTTATGAGCCGTTTAAAAACTAACAAACACACCAGACTCGATCACCATTGATACAATCCCTGACCGTCTTGATCAGAGGCTAAAAAGTAGATTATAAACGCACATTAATGTATGGCAAGGTTAATAGATCTACAAACTCCCACACAGTGTGGTTTAAGGTTTAAACTTTGGAGATGACAATTTAGTTGCAAAATTGGATCATTTGGAACAAATGTTTGTTTGATGCTAGTCTTGGATCAAGACTATCATAGATGTATTTTATCGATTTAGACATTTGCATAATTACATTTATGAAGTAAAAGTCAAGACTCCATAAAAATGACTTAGTTAATGCATTTTCTCCCTCGTTTATAAAACACAATATTTCACATATTTGTCCATTTGGGTGTCATAATAATTCACAGTCCTAGAACACCTCGAATGCTTAAATAATAATAGTGTTAAATATTGGTGGATAAAAACGTGTGGTGTTGATATAAATCAAACATACGTTTACCTTCTTACAGAGCGGCGTGGCACGCTGTAAACCCAACTATTCAAGCCAGCCGTGATGCGCCTGCGTCCATTATAAACATCCGGTCTAAAGCCCCGCCTACTGGATCCGGTGTGTGCAACACGTTATAAACGTGAACGCACCGTTTTCGTTTCAGACCGGATGTTAAACCAGCAGAGTGAATTGACACTTTGTTCTCAATCAACACTGATCATCATCATCCGCACCTGTGTGTGGAGTCACAATCCGCACGCACGCACACGCGCACACACACGCACGCAAGCACGCACGCACGTATGTACACACACACACACACACACACACACACACACACACACACACACACACACACACACACACAGACACACACACACACACACACACACACACACACACACACACACACACACACACACACACACACACACACACACACACACACACACACACACACACACACAGTGGTGGAAAAAGTACTCAAATTCTTTACTTAAGTAAGAGTATACCAATACTGCAATATAGAAATACTCTGGTACAAGTAAAAGAACAGAAGTCAAAATTGACTTGAGTAAAAGTACAAAAGTATTGGTATCAAAATATACTTAAAGTACCAAAAGTAGAAGTACTAAAATGTTTGAAAATAGCAGATCTACAAGTTCACAACGCGTCGCGAATATTTGCCCCTGAGATGTAGTGGAGTAGAAGTAAAAGTACTAGAAATTGGAAATAGGAGGTAGTACCATTCTCCCGTTAGACAGCCGACCCCCCCCCCCCTGTTCATGTACATATCTTTCCCCCCCCCCTTTTTATTGTTTTGTTGTACATAGTGTTATTATTTCTTTTGCTTTTTTTCTTTTTGTAATGATATTCGAACTGTGGTGCCAATATATATGTATATGAATTGAATACCAAGGCCCTCATTGGAAACAAGTCCGCAAGGACTTTTATGAACGGACCTGTTAGACAAAGTATTTTAAATGTAACTGTGCTGTTTTACTTTTTTTTGCCTAATAAAATATTCAATAAAAAAAAAATACTCAAGTAAAGTAGGCTATAAATACTTCAAAAATGTACTTAGTTACTTTCCACCACTGGTACCTAGTGGAGTTACACCTCCACCTACAGAACACATTCAGCTTCAGGAGAACACAACTATTAAAGGAATAGTTCACCATGAAACAAATTGTACCTTTTTTCTTATCAATATAGTTCACCTCATGAAGCCTTGACTTCATGGAGATTTTTGTTTCTGTCACCTTCCTGAGCCAATAATCCAATATGTGATGACCAGTAGGACTAATTAAATTATACACTTTTCCATTTAAGTAAAAATAGCGATAATGTAAAAATAGCCTCCTGTGTTACAAGTAAAAGTCCTTCTATTCTCATTGTGCTTGAGTAAAATAATAATAATAATAATAATAATAATAATAACAACAGTAATAATAATGATAAGGGTAATAATAATAATAAAAGGTTTTGGACACAGCAACAATATTATATTTCTCTTATAGAAATGTGATAATCAGATGAACCAAACCTTTCTCAGTTCATCCTCTAGTGCTGGGTCTTCAACAGGGGGCCTGGGACCCCTAGGGGGTCCTCACAGTTACAACAGGGGGTCTCCATCCTTTTTTATTTGTATTTACATTAAACAAAAGTAGTTTGCAGATCTTGCCACTGCCTTTGTTTGAGTTATTGTTTTCCTCTTTTCTTTTCTTCTCTAATCCTCTGTATCTAATAATGTTTACTTCTTTTGTTTTATGAATCCTACTGTCATTTTAAAATTGTATAATTGTGTTTCTTTGCTTGATGTTCTGTGTAAAGCACATTGAATTGCCTCGTTGTTGAAATGTGCTCTACAAATAGAATTGCCTTGCCCCCGTCACGGGGGCAATTGTAACACTGTGACTCATTGCATTCAAATTAATATTTTAGTCTTGTCCTTATTAGTGAAAGCTTAAAAAATGTATTATACATACATATTATACACATATATATGTTTCTTATAGCAAAAGATGACTAGGATATTTCAAGTAGTCTGTGAATTATGAAGACAAATACAAAAAGTGTTACTTTTGTCTCCGGTCTCCCCTACCAGTGCGTCTCCCCTAACAGTGTAGAAAATATGATTGTAGCATAACTGATAGTCTGTTCTACCTCACTTTTATGAAGCAAGAAGCATTTATTTTATTTTTGACAATTTTGTGACTCAGGAATGTTTAAGCTATGTTTAAGCCATGCTTAAGTGTACTAGAAATTCGGGCCGGCTCTAGAGTTCGCCACTGCGGGTTGATTTTGGGGTTGTTTTCATTTTGTGTGTGTGTGTGGTGTGTGTGTGTGTGTGTGTGTGTGTGTGTGTGTGTGTGTGTGTGTGTGTGTGTGTGTGTGTGTGTGTGTGTGTGTGTGTGTGTGTGTGTGTGTGTGTGTGTGTGTGCCTCTCCCCCCCTCTCTCTCTCTCTCTCCTCGCTCACTGTGTTACTCCCCCTCTCACACAAACAGACACACAGGCACCACAGGCCACTTGCCAATTGTATAGGTAGATATTTGAATTATTTGGTACAAAGTCTTTTGGTGATACACACAAATCTTTCTTATGGGGGACCCCTGGCACAAAATATTTTCAAATGGGGGTCTGTGGCCAAAAATGTTAGCATCTCAGTATCATGGTCAGACTATAGACTGATCCATGACAGGTTGAAACACAGTAAAACACCAGACTGATCCATGACAGGTTGAAACACAGTAAAACACCAGACTATAGATATTTATATATCTCAAAAACTACAAAACAGTAGTTTTCTAGTGAGAGTTTCTAGGTGAGAATTAAATAGCATACTGTTTGGTACATACTATGCAGTAGGCTGAGAATAGCATACTGTTTAGTAGTATGCTATTCAGTAATTATTATTACTAACATACATTAGTATGTGATTTCGGACACAAATGGCCTTCTTGCACAATATACAAAATGGCTCCACCTTGACAATTCAATTAGTTGACTTTACTGACATAATTCCCCAAATTATCATATTCAAAGCTTTGGTGAATTTGTTTTGAATTTAATTTGTTCTTCATTTATATTCAAAATAAATAAATTCCTTCATTCTACTGGTACCCTTTGCAATTAAATAAAATGTTATATACTCAAATTATTCAATACACAAATAGGCCTACTAAACATTTATACTAATACTAATTTCTATGACAAATGACGAAAGAGCTTGTAGATTTTTTAACAATTGAAAAAAAGAAATTTTCTTTTAAATTTGACCAAAATAGTGGCCAGTGGTCCAAGATTAGCTGTACACAGACAGACTCATGGACGGACAGGCAGACAGACAGACAGACGGACAGGGGCGAAAACATAATCTCCATCTCCCATGCCGACAAGCCGGGATAATGATTAAATAACAATATTACTCAATTAAAGTTGCTATAGTTGTACACGTTTATTATAGTGCAAACAAAACTGACAAACCACTCCAAATCCTTCCTTTTTTCACTTATTTAATGCCCTATCTAATCATCCAGGGACGTTTCATTTACCACTAAAAAGTGTCAGTACCCCATGCATCATATTTAGTCTGTTACAAAATACGGAACACTGTAATATAAAAGCATTAACACATTTCTACTAAGTAATTGGAATTAAACAATACATTTAAATGCACTAAACTGGTCAAATATAAAAATCTAAAAGTATAAATAGAAATTTGGTCCATTGAATTGATTATTTACATTAGATTATTATTATTCCAGGCCCTTGTTCATTTTCCACTTCAATAGCACACTGCTGCTACCATCACAATGGTATTTACACAAAGAAAATGAGTCGTTCAGTGCATGACTGCTACAAAATATAAGCTAACAAAATATGTCATTTGATGTAAAAAGTTGTATTTTCCCTTTTTCCCCCTTTTTAGCTTACTGCCAATAAATACAAAGTAACTTAGGAAAAGTTAGGCAAACATCTCAGGGTGGCAGTGAAAGATTAAACCAATTGACCATATTTACACGGCCGCCATTTTGTTCTCATATCAGGTGACGTATGACGCGAGAACAATATGGCCGCCATGTGAATAATGGTCAAAAGGATTGTTAGTCTACATTTGTATCAAAGCCGTTAAGAGTTACAGGATGAAAATATAAAAAGGCACACATTACAAGATCGAAGGGGTTCATGTTTATGTTCAGCATAAAATAATCTCCTTCAATAATGCTAGGCTCAAGCTAAAACATAAAAAAAGGTCTTGACCGTTGTCTAAATGCATGACTTTGCCTGAGCTCAGACCAAGGTCCCACAGGCCAGGGGGTCTATCCAATTAACTCCCTAACGTTCTCCCTCTATGCCAAATGTCTTTGACGAAAATAGCCGACCTACAAGCTCACAACGCGCCGCGTTGTGAGCTTGTAGGTCGGCTATCTTCGCCAAATGTTCACCCCCAGAATAGGGACTCAATAGGGTTCATGCGGTCTGCTTGACCAAATGTCTGCAACATGCGACATTGGTCAAGCTAGAAATGACCAAAGTGGAATTATTGTCGTAGCATGAGCCTAGCATGAGAGAAAAAGGAATACAAATCCATTGGTGGCAGCCTATAGGTGAGGAAGGACAAAAAGGCAAAGCGCTGTCATTTTGCTTATAAAAGAGTAAGAGTTCATATTGGAAGTTGAGAGTCCTTGTTTGTTTGTTTGTTACACCAGGGATTCAAGGCTCTCCGCGGCACTAGCAGTGCCCACGACAATGGTACCGTTGTTGTCAGACGATTGACGCGTTCTTTCATCTTCCTGGGTCCCCACGAGACTCAGCATGGCTTTGTACAGGAACTGGAACTGATCCTGAGTGAGGAAGAGAGAGGAGGATATGTTTAATTCAAGAGGGTGCAACAGGCAGACTTACTCTAGTAGTTTCTCAACCGCAGCCATATTGGAAAGAAATTGAGCAGCTTTGTTTATTAATTACAGCTTTGTGTGACGCGGATCAAGTAGGGGCATTAATTTACGAAAGAAAACCACCAAAAAGTTAAAATATGGAGATAAGAGGGTTCTACCCCGACAGTAACGATATGATAACTTTGTGAGACACTAAACAAGCCTCCTTACAATGTCTGTGAAGGTTCCAGGTCTCATGAGGTTGGTCATCCTAGCTGCTTGAAACACGTCAACAGAATGTTCGGCCTCCAGTTGGCGAGACAGAGAGGACAGAGCACAGAACGTCCCGGCAACAACTCCCCCAACGCTGAAAAGAAAGAAAAAACAACATTCAATTATGGTTTTCTCTGTACTGCCCTCTCTCTTCCCTGAGCAGCACACATTGAACACTGATTCAACACTGAACACTGACACAACACTGAACACTGACACTTCATTAATCCATTAAGACCGGGAACGCATCTGTGTCAGTTTTTTGTCCACGGACGAATACATATCATTTTTGGGGGTCCTTGACATGAATTCTTTTTGAGAACCACTGATATTACAGCAACATAAGATAATAAAAAAATCTACAGATCTACAAGCTCATAGCTTCATTATCTTGCACTTGTGCAGTGTCTATGAGCTTGTATATCTGCTATTTTTGAATAGCCAAATAAAAGTAACACAGATGCGTTCCCGGTCTTAATGGGTTAATTAACTGAATTCCTCTTGGAACAGGTGAGTAGACAGTTGTGTGACTATGGTATAGGTTTGACATAATGCAGTGCAGAGAAAGCAAACAATACTTATGGGTTCTATACATTTTTGGGGTCTAAAATATAACGTTTTATAATTGTTTATAGTTTTTTAATTGTTTTGGTCGGCTTTCGACCGTCGGATAGCAGCGGGCTTGTTGTTGAAAAAGTCATCAAGCCATAGGCTATTTTTTGCACCATTGTCAGCGTTGGCTCTCGGGTGCATTCAGCAACTTTTTTTCACACCTTCCAATCGACTGCCAGTCTGTAGTAATCTGTAGTTGTGTCGTAGTCTGTTTGGTGGAGAGCTACCTTAAAGGCATAGTTAACCCCCAAAATGACTTTTTTCCTATTGATTAGTCAACCCATGGAGACTTGAATTCATGGATGTTTTTTGGGTGAACTATCCCTTTAACCTATAATGATAGACTTGAGCTGAAACAACAGGATGGAGTTCTTACTCGTCATGGACGACCACAGGACAGTCCTTGTTGGCGTTCTCCTCTCTGACCAGGGTGAGCAGCTCAAAGGTGTTGCTGATGGGACTGTCGGGGTTGGGCCAGCGGGGGGCGCGGTAGTGTCGGACTTCTAGGACATAGTCGTCCTGTCAGGGAACAACATTATGAGAGAATGAGACAAAATGTGTGAACATACAAGAACACTTTAGGGCAGTGTTTCCCAAACACAGGATCATGAGGACACATTTGTTTTAATACATACAATACAAAATGTATTTATTTATTTTTCCCCACACTGTTTTTTTCAAGGTTTTTCCCGAAAATTTCGAAAGAAAAAGACCCCCAAAATGATATGTATTTGGCTGCGGACCCCCATCTGAAAAATGAAAACAATGTGTACCAGGGACATATTTTTTCAAGACTTTAGTTAAAAATATATACATATTCAAAGATTTGCAGAAGTAGCAGATATACTGTTAAAGTGGTTAAAATAATTGTGAGGCTATATTAACTTTTCCCTTTTTTCTGAGGAGAACTTTAGCCAAAAATAGCAGATCTACAAGCTCACAACACCTCGCAGCGCGAGGCGTTGTGAGCTTGTAGATCGGCTATTTTTGGCAAAGAGGTTTGGTGTAGAGGGAAAAAAGAGCAGACCAAGTAAAAAAAAAAAAGTTTAATCTGCAACACAATTTTATACAAGATAGAGGGGGTCCCTGCTTCATCTCTCTCTCTCAGCTAAGGGGTCCTTGGCCTGAAACACGTTGAAGACCCCCGCCCCAATTTATACCGTGTATACATCTACCATAATGGGAGAATTGAACATCACCTGTGCAGCTTCCAGGACGTATTCCTGGACCACCAGCATCTCCTCGTTGGCCAGACACACGTGTGTCTCACTTCTCTGGGTGACGCTGAACGTCTCACAGCTGATTGGCTGCTCTCTGCGCGGCCAGAAGACACACGGCTCCTCTTCGTCCGTCTGACCATGACATGAGGAAGATGAGGATGAGGAGAGCAGTATGACAGTGTCGCTTGTAGATCAGTTATTTATGGCAAGCGTCAACAAATGAACCTGGCATCTGTCTACATAACATGTTATCTAAATTACATTTAACCTTTGCATAAGCCTGCAAAGTTGTCAAGGCTAGGCAAGTGCACTACATTTAATAGATATGTTTTATTAAAATCATAGAAACAACTGGAAACTCTGAAGTAATATACAAAACACTGAAAGCTACTAACCAGGCCAGGGGTTTGCCCCGTCTCAGGGGTGGTAGGGTACCCGGGTACCAGAGTGCCAGGCAGGGACACAATGACCTGGGCGTTGTGCTCCCAGATCATTCTCCAGAAGTCTTTGATGGTACCAGGGAGTGGACACTGGGTCACGATGAACTCATGGCTCTGCCGGTAGCCCTGCATCGGCAATTAAAACATTTCATTGGTTATTAATCAACAAGTTTTACTTGAAGGAGAGGCTTTTTGCCCGCTGCACTTTTTTTGGGAACTACTGTAGCAGCTACTTGGGTATTTTCCTAAACTCTGCTGTGCAAAAGGTGATCAACATAACCCTGAACATTTCAAACACACCGAGGAAAAAATAGTGACCAATCAGCTCCCCTCAACTTAAATACATATTTCTAGTTTACTTATAGGTGCTGTAAAAGTGATATGTTTTGTTAAAATAAGTGTTAAATAGCTCTATATTCCATGCAATCATTGCTATAGAGTGCTTGTTGAAACAAGGGTTTCCGCGTTTCTTTCTTTAGGTCAGGATAACAATTTTATCCAATCAGGAGAGAGAAAACGTATACATGATACAGGAAAAACAAGTTAAATTGGAATTGATGAAGACAAATGAAATGACCAGACACAATTGGAACTGGCACACTGTAAAATTGAAGCTGATAAATCATCTTTGGGGGGTTCTTAGATGGTTGGTAAAACCATGTATTATCAATACAGTATGTCATTATTACTCATTATTGATTGAAGTATGAATGCTCTTACTGTGATGTATGATGCATTGATGTAGTCTGATCCTTCCTCCGCCGCTGTAGACAGGCTTACTCGCGACCTCTCAACTGAAAACAGACACATTTTCTCCCAATCTCATTATAACAGTTTGCCATGTTATCCACATCAAACATACAGTAGTTGAGTACGACCAACGTCATTGTTTCGTGACGCCAACATTTCTCTAAGAAATAAACAGAAGGTGTTTACATTATCTCTTCACATCAGAGCTAAATGGGATTTAGGTTGAAAATCAGCAAAGTTCCCCTTTAAGGACCTTCATTTTAACGTTATCGTGTTTCTTGTTCATTATGAATGGGCAAAAAACAAACCCTTCACAAGGTAGAGAAAATAAGCCTGCATGGTGCTGCCTCAAGGTCGTACCAAATACTGAACCTAAGAAGCTAAGTGAATAAACGTGTTTGGAACTCACCAGGTATCAAAGACGCGTTTCTGTTCTTGTTTCGGTTGCACTCTTTCAGAGCGGCAGAATAGTCACACTGTTTGGCATTGGACTGGGATATCAACTGGGAAAAAACAGCAATTAGCTGTTTTAAGTGTTTAGAACTTGAATGAATCCAACCCTTACCCTAACCCTAACTGCAACTGCCTCCAAATATTAATTGATTCATTCATTCATTAAAAATATTCTCAAAAGTCACTCTCTTAGAACACAAACAAACGCAAAGCACATTCTGACATTGTATACAGTAACATTACAAAACTCGACAATACATTTTAATAAAAACATGTTGACCACTGAAGCCCTATATACTTTGTCATACAACAAATAGGGAAAAACAATAGTCGATCTACACGCTCTCTGTTTTTTTAAATTTTTTATTTAATTTGACATTTTTGAAAAATCTGCAAATTACTAAAATTATGACATCCCCAAAATAGGGAGGGCTGGTTAAATAGGCTGAGTGCGTTTCCAAATACCTTGAACTGCTTCTCTAAGCGCGTCCTCCCTGACGGCCCAGGGGTCAACAGGTCATTGACGCACTCGTTAAGGTGACCAGAGGCCACCTCTGTCTCCGTCCCCAAGATGGCTTCCACTAAGGCATCGTGGATAAAAACGTACTGTTCCTGGATGAGACACAAGTATCAATAATCAAGAGCGTTTATTAGTCACTCATTAATCTCTCAGCACCACTGCCCTAAACATTGTTGTTGTGTTAGTAGGAATAAACACAGAAGCACCGGGGAGGAAGTGGACTAGCGAAGGGGATGAGCCAAACTTCCTGTTTCTACACAAAAAAGGAGGAGGTGCCACCCAGAGGCAAAAAACATTTACCGAATGGGTTCCCAGATTGCTCACTCATAAAGCTACAAGCAGTCAAATGTTGGTGTGGCATGTTCCACAAGACTGTGCTAACGACTACAATACAATATTACAATAACAGCATAGTAATAGAGATAATGCAACATTTGTAATGAAATAACAAGAATAAGAAAAATAAGGTTAAAAAATTAAGGTAATGCTTTTATACCTCTGTTTGAACCAGGTAGTTCCTCTGTGTGCGGATGTGTTTGAGGAACCCCAGGATGTTGACGTTGCCCTCGTCCCGGATCTGTTTCAACATGCTGTCCAGCACCATGTACGTGCCCGTCCTGCCCACACCAGCACTGTAAAACATCACAGCAAATCAATCAAACAGACAAACGTTCATGAACCAATGTGTGTCCTTGTTGTGTGACAACTATGTACAGAGACTCGGTGAAAGAGAGACTACTGTTTCACTGCCTCCGTTTGTTCCTAATGTTTTAACCTGTCTTTCAGGTAACAATACAGTATACTGTATCTGCTAGATGGTGCCACAGCCCGGTACCTGTAGCATTAACCCATTCAATCCGGGGACGCATCTGTGTCATTTTAGATTTCTTTGGCTATTAAAAAATAGCAGATCTACAAGCTCATAGCGCGGCACAGAGTGCCGCGCTATGAGCTTGTAGATCTGCTATTTTTGAAAAATCTTGAAAATGTGTGCAAATCTTTGAATATATATATTTTTAAAGCGAACATTTGTAACTCAAATCTTTGCTTCTGGGGGGTCCTGGAACAAGACATTCTGAGATGGGGTTCCGCGGCCAAATACATATCTAAAAATGTGTTCAATGGTGCTCCAATTTTTCCATGTCAAGGACCCCCAAAATGATATGTATTTGGCCGGGGACCGCCATCTCAAAATATGTTGTTCCAGGGACCCCCAGAAGCACAGATCGGAGTTAAAAATGTTCACTTTAGTTAAAACATATATTATGTTCAAAGATTTGCACACATTTTCCAATCTCTATGCATTTGATGTAATACCTTGTGTTTACCTTGCTTACTGTAAATCGCTCTGGATTAAGATTAAGATTAGCGTCTGCTAAATGCCTAAATTGAAAATATGAAAGATGGTTACAAATAACGGAAATACATGGAATGAGGCTCCAACCTGCAGTGGACCACCAGTGGACCCATGGCGTCTGTCCGGGCCTTGGACGACTTGCGGATGAAGGTGAGCAGGGGGAGCGCGTGCTCCGGCACGCCCATGTCGGGCCACTGGGTGTAGTGGTACTGGGTCACCGTTCGCTCCGAACTGCGGCCCTTCTGGGACACCTGCAGGTTGGCAGGAGGAAAAACACAAACATGGAGAGCTTTAAGCCAGGTGGTCTTTAAGGCTCTAAGCCAGTGGTTTTCAAACCTTTTAATTTCAAGAAAATGAAATGATTTTTTTTATTTGTTAATTCATCACTTTGGAAATACTCTAGTTAATGACTCAAACTAGCCCTCTATCACCAGCATCAACATGTTATATCGTTTCAACCTCATATGTCCAACACTGTTACTTTTCAGGATCTACAGCTCGAAACGCGTCGCTTCGTGCCGCGTTTCGAGCGTGTAGATCTGCTACTTTTGATGCTTTTGTGTGACGCTGTAGAATGATCAAGTAGGGCGTTGATTTACGAATAGACACACAAAGTCCCCCCGACAACGACGATAACACTACTGTCTATGATCCTGTGGTCCATTGTGTCTCCTGTTCTGACCTTCTTGACGGAGGTGTTCCTGACAGTGAAGGTCCTCAGGGTGTAATGGGCCAACACCTCGGTGCTCTTCACCGTCACCAGGAAGCAGCCGTACTCCTCCTGGCTCTCCAGAGGCCAGTACTGGTCACACTTCCTCTGGAGGGGGGGGACACAGTTAAATCACATACCATCACCAAATAGTCCCTATTTGTGAATGTTTAGTTAGGCTCTACATTATTCGAGTGACATGAGAAATTTGGCACTTGGCAGTCTGTCCAGTGATTTCCGGACAGACACAGAGACAGACATAAGGTCTGTCTCTGTAAGGTAAGGTAAATGAGTTAATGTGTTAATTTCCTAATCATCTGACTATTCTCTTTCAGAACCACGCTGTAATAAATAAATAAAATGTCTCACTCTGCCTTTCTCCACCAGGTTGGTGATCATGACGACAACGCCAACGTTCTGCTCCCACACCATCCTCCAGAAGTCTTCGGTGCTGGACTTCAGAGGACCCTGAGCTGCGATGTAGGACCTGGGCTTGTTGAAGCCCTGAGGAGCAAACCAGTGCACATTGATGAACACAATTACAGGTGTAATACACATGAGCAAGTGTAAATATGCCGGATTTAGCAAAAGTTCCCATAGTCCCCAAAAACTATACAGACATTACAATAACAACGATATAACATAAGTTAACAACAACACTCAAGGTACACCAACAATCTAATTTAAATGATATAATGTGGTGCAAGCATTGATTTTGAAATGATGGTACCGGCGGCAAATAAATTATGGAATAAAAATGTTTCCTTACGTCCACATAGTTTGCGTTAATGTAATCCCCAGCCTTTCCATCTTTGTCACTCAGGGGTGCCAGTCTGACTCGACTGTGATCATCTGAGGGTGGAGAAAATAACAATATTACAACACATCTGCTGAGTTGAATTATTCAACTTTTATTTAACTGGGTATGCAGTCAAATCCTCAGTGTTAATATAGTTCAGAGTTTAAAAAAAAAGGAAAATGTGCTGTAAGTGATATCTTTAAGTTAAGACAAAATGTTTTTTGTTTAAAAATGTAAAGCTCTATTATTCTGATAGTAATCATTGCTATAGAGTGTTAGTTCAGTAACAGCTGTCTCTCAGTCTCTCCAGCTCTTTCATAAACAGAAAATACATTTTCAGGTTGGGATACTAATTCTAACCAATCAGGAGAGAGAATGTGGAGAGAGAACCCATTAATCAGCTTCAATTTGTCTAGTGTTCCAGACCAGTCCCAATTTTTTTGTTGTTCTATGAATTCCAATTTCACTTGCTTATTCTATATCCTGTATACATAAGTTCTCTCTCCTGATTGTATAAAGATTGGCATTACGACCTGAACAATTATTTTCTTCTTTCTAAAGAGCTAGAGAGACGTGGAGACTCCTATTACTGAACAAACACTCTATAGAAATTATTGCTATTGGAATATAGAGCTATTTAACACTTTTAACTCAGAGAGTGTAGTGTATATGTCACAGTATGATTGGAAAACCATCGTAAATCATCGTCCGCCCCTAGTCTCGGTACCTCCGGGACGTCATTTATTTCTTTGACAGGGGGCCCCCAGCCCGCCCCACTGCGGGGGAGCGCAGGAGGTGAACTCGAAGAAAACGAGCACTCCTTTTTCAATCTGACCGGTTTTACAATCATACTGTAACATGCATACTTGTATTTGATCACACTCACAAGCTAGGATGTTGATGTATCTGTTTTTAGTCTTGTTCTCCGGGTGGTTGGAGCTGTCGGTGGTCATACCCATCTCCACGCTGCACGACTGCACTTCCTGTAAACACAGACAGACATTGAGACATTTAACCCTTTAAGACCTGAGGCCACTTCTATAAAATTCTAAATCCTAACAGTTTTTCGGAAAAAAAAAATATTAAAAAAATGTTCACGATTTTTCAGAAATAGCAGATCTACAAGCTCGTAGCGCGGCACTCGGTGCCGCGCTATGAGCTTGTAGATCTGCTATTTTTGAATAGCCCAAAGAAATCTTAAAATGAGACGCAGATGCGTCCCCGGTCTTAATGGGTTAAATAGAGACACACGGGCGGAAACGGAAGGCCTACAAATTCACGCCCACTTTTGAGACAGCGCTGCTACTCGGGGTCCGTTAGAAAGATGAACTGCAGCTCTCAATGCAATCTTTATGAGAGGCATTGTAAAATACCGTCATTTCATTGGTTAACTACTGAGGCTGTAGCGACTTTTTTGGTGTTCTAATAAAGTGTCCCATTTGTTTGATTTGTCCTTTTTAATGTCCCATATCTGTCATCTCGATATACTACCCACAATATACTATAATATACTCCATCAGTATGTCAAAACCGCTAGCATCGGAGATCTAGACTTTAAGTGGTCGCATGGTATATACGTCACGGACGCATCCCTTGAGGTTTTCAATACCCAGAAAACTGCCGAAAGTGGACGTTTTCAATATGTTTTGGTCATTATCTCTGGAACAGAAGGTCCAATCTTCTCAGTTCAAAGCTTGTTGGGTGCGTGACTTTGAGGACACTAAGCACGCAATGACACATTTTCGGGTTATTATAATTTTTTTTAGGGGAGGCGAGATCTTAGTTGGGCAGGCGACCGCCTGTCCTGCATCTACAGTGTGGGTACACCACTGGTCGGCGCTCGGCGCTCGTAAAGACAGTGATGTCACTGAAATGCGACAACTTCTTTGTCTGCCGTCTACCCTCTGCTGTGTTAACATTATGGGTAACTCGTTAAAGTGGCAAATTAAATGTGAAACACATCAACTATTAAGAAAACAAGAAGATATGTTGACAAAGACACTCCATACATTTGGAAACATATTTTTATTTAAATCAATATCGTCTCCAGTTAATGCAGGATAATTTTAAAAGTAGGCTAATTCTCATATCCTCTCATAGGGAATGCATTGAGAGCTGCATTGAGAGCTGCAGTTCGTCGTTCTAACAGACCTCGAGTAGCGGCGCCATCTCAAAAGTGGGCGTGAATTTGTAGGCCTTCCGTTTCCGCCCGTGTGTCTCTATCCCGGTGTCGGGTAGGACACCTACTGGTTGACGAGTAGTACTGCATCAAGCTCATAAGCTCATTATGTCTCCTGGACAACAGTATTAATTTCGTCGACTAAAACTATGATGATAAACGTTCGTCGACTACCTTTTTTCACTGACGAAAACCAAATTAAGACCGGAATAAAAACTACGCTATGATGACTAAAACTATGACTATATTGACAATTTCGTTGACAAATAAAAACTAGACTAAAATGTTAGTGATGGACCAATGGAGAAGAAATCCAGTTTCAAGACAAGGCATCTTATGCTTGGCCGAAAATAGGAATTTTATTCAAAAGACCTTGACTAAAACTAAATCAGACTTTCCTGTCAAAATTAACAAAGCTGGCCAAGCAGGGATTCCGTCTTGGCCAAAGCACTAAGATATTTGGTATCCTACGTGGGAGACAGACAAGGGTTCAAATCTCAGACAAAAAACGTACGGATTGCAGCTTTAACATGACCGGTTTATGTGAGTAAATGAGGATCAGTTGGTGAGACACACAAACAGACACACACAACGACTTAACTTTGTTTACATCAACATTAACCACATGAACCCTAGTGTGTGCCCCTATTCTGGGCGTGTCACAATTGGGGAACATTCACAGCAAAAATAGCCGATCTACAAGTTCACAACGAGTCACGGCGCGTTGTGAGCTTGTAGATCGGCTATTTTCAAGGAAGGGATTTTGGTGTAGAGGGAAAAAGCAGGGGGGTCTAGTATAGAGCCCTGGGGGTCTGTGGTATATGAAGTATATCGTAAATGAATGCCCTACTACTTGATCATACTACAGCGTCACACAAAAGTAGCAAAAGTAGCAAATCTGCAAGCTTGAAATGCGGCGTGAAGCGACACGTTTCGAGCTTGTAGATCTGCTACTTTTGCTGTTTTTGAATTTGAATCCTGAAAAGTGACAGTTTTGGACATATGAGGTTTCCACCCGACAGAGACGATATAGGGTTAACATGGTTAATATGTTATAAGACAATAGACAGGTTGTTGTCTTACCTCATAACTCTCTTTCAATATCTAATGGTGGCAGTGAGAATGCAGAAAGCACAGCGATGATGATGATGATGTTCCAGCCACACACAGAAAACAACAGAAAAAAGGTGCAAAAAATAAATAAATTACAAAGGCAGACAGAAAACTCTCAACAACACTGCTACACTTCAATTAACAAACGTTGTTGCCATTCATTGCCATGACTTATGGAGAAATCAACATAAGACATCATGTTTTATAGGTTTGACATAAACCAATCAATCAATCAATCAATCAATCAATCAATCAATCAATCAATCAATCAATCAATCAATCAATCAATCAATCAATCTACAGTAGCAAGGGTAAAGATCTTGATCTGGTTTTGAAATGATTAAAAAAAAAATCACAGTAAATCAGTTCAGTTTCATTCAGGGCTGCCAAATGTATCTCTCTCTCACTGGAATTAAAAAAAAAACGTCATCCAAAATGAAAAGGCAATATGCATTTCCAATACAAACAAATAAGCAGAAGAGATCAACACTGGAGCAGCGTGGACAGTTTAAGCATTTTATTATTTAGGTGCAAGTACAAATACTGACAGATTTTTTGGTCTTACGACCTTCACTCTGAGGAAGGTCGTAAGACCAAAATGTCAGTCACTAGTTGTACTTGCACCTAAATAATAAAAGGCTTAAACTGTCCATGCTGCTCCAGTGTTGATCTCTTCTGCATCTGTTGTCCCTGTCCCTGTGACGCACCGGACTGGCCATATTAGGCTGAGGCGCACCGGTAGACTCCCTTTGTTCACAAACACGTTTGAGTCTAGGTAGATTTTTCCCTTCAATGGCAGTTTTGAAGTGACATTTGTGTCAAATTGTCCTTCACTCAGATAGCCGGTGAGAACAAGTGAACATCAATCACCACACATCATGCAACTAAAACAACTTTATCATGCAGACTAGAGAAATGCACACAGTCAAAGCATTAAAAGCACAAAATATAACACAACTGTTATAACATTCAACTGTTAGTTTAAGGGGAAGCAGTCATATAGTAGTAAATAATGTATGTAGGACCTCAAACTCCTGTGTGAAACCGTTGTTCTGGTGAAGCTCTGACACGTGTTTGACAAACTCCTTGACGGGAACGGCCACGTGATCGTCTGATAGATAGAGAGACACAGAGAGAGCACACACATGAGCCTCGTTTAGACTTCCACACACAGCTTGAAAATCACTTAATTACACCAAGTGACAACTAATACACTTCTACTACAGTGGTTCTCAAACTATTTCATGTCAAGGACCCCCAAGTTAATACGTATTTGGTCGCGTCGCGTCGCTTCAAACCGCGTCACTTTGTTTGTATGATCAAATAGGGGTTTTAATTTACGAAAAAACACAAAAAGTTAGAATATGGAGATATTTCTGCCCGACAACAGCGATATCAAACTGGGGGTCCCTACAATTAAAATGGGTTAGAATCACTGAACTAAACGTTGTACTACAGTAAGCTATGTTTCAGTGTTGTAATGTTAGCCACAGTACAGTATGTTAACAGGCTCTGTGCACAGATGGGCAGATCATCACTCTCTAATATACAGTAGTACATGGTACTGCTTTGGTATAGGGCTAAATACAAATCTGTGCATGTGTGTGTGTGTGTGTGTGTGTGTGTGTGTGTGTGTGTGTGTGTGTGTGTGTGTGTGTGTGTGTGTGTGTGTGTGTGTGTGTGTGTATCTGAGCATGTTTGTTTATGTGTGTGTATGTCTGTGTGCCAGCCAGTCCTTCTGTTGTTGGACTGTTTGATTAAGAATGTTAATAGTCACCATTTGAATTCAAACTGTGCATGCATGCGTGCGCACACACACACACACACACACACACACACGCGCGCACGCTTGTGTCTGTAGTACAGTACATGCATGTGCAGTGTTTGTGCAGTTCATGATGGTAACAGTTTCTAGCTGAATTATAATTCTATAATTATTATTATTATATAATTATTAATGTGTGAGAAAAAGAGACATACGTGTGTCTGTGTACCGTAAATTATGTATCCATTTCTAACTAGCGTACGACCTCAGTCGGCCTTGACACGACATAGACATAACATAAACCTCAGGAAGAGTAGTAGAGTAGTAGTAGCTAATGGGGATTCAAATAAACAATTAACAGGTACAGTAGATGCCTTATTGGCCACACAGCGGCCAATGAGTTATCTACGTTTATATCTACACAGTATATGTGTGTGACGGTGACCATACCCTAAATGAGACTTTAATCAGAGTTAATAGTTACCAGCTGTGAACATGGGTGCAGGGGGAGAAGATATGACTCTGGGTGAGGTGCTGTCCTCAATGTAAAAGTGGGCCGTCTGGAAACAGTTCCTGTGCAGAAAAATAAAGTCCTTAACAACAACAACAATAATAATACTAATAACAATACTATAATACTGGAATAAATCTGGAAGCAAATTACCGGCAAACGATATGGAATATAAAAACCTGATACACATTGTCACAAGACTCCCGAGATCACGATTCATGTGTAACTCATTTGGTGACAAAATCACCAAATTAGTTTCTGCAACCAACAGAGACAACCTTTGTGACATCCTCCTTTGGGTCTTTGTTTAGAGGCCCCTCAATGTGGGATTCAAATTTGGAGGGCGATCGGTTCATGCTGTTTGCAATTTTTTTCCCCCACTAAACTTTGGAAGCCACTTGTAGGCAGTCAGAATGGAATATGACAAATATGTATGACAAATGTTTATTACATCACTCCAGAAATAACCTGGATAATCTTTTGTTTGAGAGATTAGCTCCGGACTCACTCACACACTCACTCACTATATACAAAAATAGCAGAACTAGCAGATCTACAAGCACAGAACATACACGCACTCTTTTATATCAACTATTTACGCTATTCGTAATATGACAATATACAGAGCTTAAGTGGATAATTGGTCAACAAAAAGCTTATTATCAGAACTGAACATTTCTCTCTGTATAACAAAAACAACAACCCATTGTCATGTGTTTATATAAAACACATAACTACTACTGTATATCGTCTCTGTCGGGTGGACACCTCATATGTCCAAAACTGTTACTTTTCAGGATTCAAATTTAAAAGTAGCAAAAGTAGCAGATCTACAAGCTCGAAACGCGGCGCGAAACGCGGCGCGAAGCGACGCGTTTCGAGCTTGTAGATCGGCTACTTTTGATACTTTTGTGTGACGCCAATCAAGTAGGCCGTTAATTTACGAAGAAACCCAAAAAGTTAGAATATTGAGATAAGAGGTTTCTGACCAACAGTGACAATATAATATATATAATAATATAATATATAATATAATACAGTGTTCTATATCACTACATTTGAGATGATTCATGTCTTAAATTATCTTCATTTTAAATGATTTAACTTTAACTTCAGATATACAATTACTGTACATCTTGTTCATAGATTCCAACCATAGACTGTAAAAAAGAATGGACAAAGCCACTCCCCTGCTTTCTACAGAACGAAAATGAAGCCGATAGTTCAGGAACATGCATTCCTCCATCGTTAATATATACAGTTGGCCACGCCGGAACTCAAACGCTATTGGTTGAGACCAGACACGTGACCAGCGAACCGGAAAACACCCCCAAAAATGCTATTGGTTGGGTAGCTTGTCAATCAAGAGCGGGGGCGGGGAATGAATGCTATTGGTTGTGTAGGTTGTCAATCAAATCATCCCGCCCCTCCTGGAGCATAGCCTACTTTATCGTCAATTTTAGAATAAATGGGACCATAATTTAGCAAAACGCATATCATGATGATTGAAAGGAGACTTTAAACTAGCGACTGGAAGCATATAGAATTTATGACCATTTTTATTACGGTAAGAAAATCTAGTCTAAAGTTTGTCAAAAACCCATTCACTTGCGCTAAAATAAATTCTTTCTGACACTTCAGGTCGGCGCAGGGTAAAACAGCGCCACTCTGGCCATTCATAAGCTTCCGTGTTGGCCTCATCGTAAATATCCAAGCCTTGCCCCTTGATTCCAACTAGATCGCGCAAACAACACCCCTCCCCCCTCACGCCCTATAGCTGACCCCCAAATGCACAGCTGTGAGGTGGTGGCCAAATGAGCACCGTGACACAGTGGAGGGAAGTAAAAGGGCTCGGCATCCACAGGATTAGCAGAGACACTCGGCCTCCTGCCGTTCATCTTACAAGACACTTAAAGACACTGACATGATTCCCTCATAAGCGGGTGCATCAAGCGGATGTCTCTTTTCAATCTCCCAAAACCCCAACACCCCCTCTCAGCAGCACAGGGGTTAATTCATTCAAAGCCTGGCCTGTCACACTGGCCCCCCCAACCCCAAAAGTTATATTGTTCACTAAGACGTAATCCTTCCGCGTCAAAGATTATCACAATCTTAGCAGCAGTTCAATCTTCAAAATAAATACGATAACAGCCGTTCACTGAAAACAAGAACAAGTGTGTCGTGTCTCCACCCGGTGGATGATAAATGTGTGTACCAAAAAAAATAAAAAAGTGTTTCTATTCCATGTGACAGAATATGTCCTTGATTGCATTTGTGAAGTTGATTATTTCACAGAATGTGCAATTTGATTACCTTTTCAATCATAGGGAAAATATTCTTTATACAAAATAAATAAAAAGGCAACTTGTGCTTTTTTTTCTCTCAATAGACCAAACTTTTCACTATTCAGAGACTTTTGTCTGTCAGAAAACCAATGTGTCCTTTTGGAAGTCAGTAACAAAACATCCCCAAGGTCAAGTATGTGAAATGGAAAGGTCAAATATGTGCATTACAGACTAACGGCACAAAAAGCAGTTCCTGAAAGAACCATCTCCAAAAGAAACTCCGACAACAGACACAGGCAGGCACAATACATCAGCAAGCGAATAATAGTTTTGTCAAAATGTGTGTAAATGCACATACGCATGCCCGCATGCACAAAAGCAGTGTACACAGAAAGAAGGAGACAATAAAACCTGTGTCCTACTTCTACAGAAAGAAAACTACTGTTCACCTGCCCATCACTGAACCTCTGATAAGACTCTGAGATCTGAATCAATAATCTACCATGGTACCTTACCATGTAATAAAACATACTGAAATACACATTGGGGAACTGTTCATGTGGTAAAAGCAATGTGAAACTATTGTAATGAGTCTGTCTGTCTGTCTGTCTGTCTGTCTGTCTGTCTGTCTTTTACTCAAGCAGTGAAAATCGGCGAAGTTGCCCTTTAACTAGGCACACCTCTAGGTCGCCTTGTTGTGCACGTACATTAATTAAGTGCATATCAAAAATTATAGGTGCTAAGCAATGTTGATTTTGACAGCAAAGTTTGATTTAGCTTTAGTCATAGTCTTTTGAATAAAATTCCATTTAGTTTTAGTCATATTTTAGTCATCTGAAATGTTTTAGTTTTTGTCTAGTTTTAGTCGACTAAAATATCATAAGATTATAGTCAACAAAATCTACAGTTGATTTATTCGACTAAAATGTATTTTGGCGGTGCCTTGATGGCGTCGTAATGACTGATTTTACACTTGGTTGTGTGCTGAAAATAGCCGATCTACAAGCTCACAACGCTCAACATTCCCACACTCTGTTGGATGTTAAAACCAATGTTCTGTGAACCTGTTCACCATCACAGTCCTCAGCCTTACCTCCAGTAGATGAGGATGCCAACCAACACGACCAGGCCCAGGAACGTGAGGGTAGAGACCACCGCCAGGGGCACCACGGCCTTCTTCTCTCTCTCCCAAACCATGCCCACCCTGGACTCATGGCTGCTGTTACTGGCCTCTGGATATGGGAAGAAAGGCAAAGTTTAGAAGTTCATCATGATGTGTGGATTATTATCGTGCCAAAAGATACCTCACATTAATCCATTAAGACCGGGAACACATCCGTGTCATTTTTTGATTTCTTTGGCTATTAAAAAATCATGAAATGTGTGCAAATCTTTGAATATATATATATATTTTTAAAGAGAACATTTGCAACTCAAATCTTTGCTTCTGGGGATTCTACAAATATCTTCTAATTAATAAAACTTTTTCCTGTCAAGGGCCCCCAAAATGATATGTATTTGACCGTGGACCCCCATCTCAAAATATGATGTTCCAGAGACCCCCCAGAAGCAGCATTTGAGTAAAAAGAATTCGCTTAAAAAAATAAAAAATATATATATATTCAAAGATTTGCACACATTTTCACGAAATGTATAAAAAAAAATAGAAGATCTACAAGCTCGTAGCGCGGCACTCGGTGCTGCGCTACGAGCTTGTAGATCTGCTATTTTTTAATAGCCAAAGAAATCTAAAATGACAGATTCGTTCCCGGTCTTAATGGGTTAATATAGACCGGAGACACAGAACGCACCTTCAAATTCACCTTCCTACTTTGACACAAACAACAGACAAACTGCCAAAAGGACTCAAGGGCAATTGCACAGAGAAACTCAAAGAGCTGGAAACTATGCACAAGTCAGCACGGAGCACGAGCAGCAAAGAGCAAAAGGTAAAGCAAAGAAGCATGCTTTCATTATGAACTGAACACAACCTCGATGAACTGCTCTGAATCGTCACATTGATTGTTGTTCGCAAACCAACGAGAGAAAAAGCAAACGCCACTCCAGTGCACTACAGTAAGTATGGATTAGCCTTGACTGAGGAAGCTTGTTTGTCGAAACTTTGCCTTTTCTGTGCACAATCAAGAGCTTGATTCTGAAAGGCTGGGTCGTGCCCGTTGACTAGTACTTGTATACCTTGTTTGTGCTCTTTCTACTGTATGCTCAATCCATCATTTTAGCCATTTCATCCAAAACCATCTGTGACTGCATCTCGACACGTACAGGCAATGATAATGGCAGATAAACAGTGGGAGAAGGACGTGAACTCTCCAAAAATGTGGAAGGTTACTTGGTGCAAAAATGAAAGCCGTTTAAAGGTAATTCAAGTAGACTCAAATGAGAATGAAGGGCAGACGCCATAATGGCACTTTAGATGCTAGTTTGCTTTCCACTCCCAATGCTAGTTATTGTCCATTCCCTGAGCGAGAACACTATGAAGTATACAGAATGTTTCAGAGGACTACAGCAGACATTGCATACAGTACACCATGAGAGGTTCTAAGTCATCCATAGACACATCAGGGAATATGTCACAGAGTTCAAGCTGGAGGAAAGATATACTGCCCTCTGGGGGTCTAAGGTGTCACTGCATGGGGAAGATCACAAGGGCTATGCTAGCATTCAGGGGAGTGACGATGGCCAAACTATAAGAAATAGGCATGTTGCCTTGTACTGTATACATCTTAGTTTAAAATCCTGGCTTGGAACATGTTTTTTTGTGTGATACATTCATAATGTATCTCATGAAATCATTAGCTATCAGTAAAAAAAAAAATAATTACAAAGTTGGGTAGCCTATGAGTAAGCAAAATAAGTCAACTTTCAGTATGCTGCATGGTTGGGAAGCCACAATGTGTTTGACACATAGTGCTTCAGTACAATAGACAAAGCGTCTCAAAGGAGTAGTTCACCCAAAACATTTTTTATTTTCTATCAATTACACACCCCATGAAGCCTCGACTTCATTGAGATTTCTTTTTTTTTTTTGCATTCCTCAGCCAAACAAATCTCCATGAATTCAAGGCTTCATGGGGTGTGTGTAATTGATAGAAAATAAGTAGTTTTTTTTGGGGTGAACTACTTGCAAATCAGAGGAGCAAAGACATGATAAGTTAAGGGGGATGAAACTAGGCTGCTTTTGTAGTTTGTTTTCCAGTTTAGGTTAAAAACTACAGCAATTAAAAAACATGGCAGACTATAGACTATATTGCTATAGACAGTTTGTTCAATAACATTGAACCAAGTGCTGAGAATGAAAAATGAGCTGGAACTGGAACAATTTAAGCTGACAAATGGGTAGGCTTACTCTCTCCTGATTGGATACAATTGGCAACCCGCCTGAAAATGTATTTTCTGGTTTATTAACCACTTGAACCCCAGCATCCATATTCTGGGGGAACATTAGCCAAAAAATAGCCGATCTACAAGCTCACAATGCATCACGTTGCAACGCGTTGTGAGCTTGTATATCGGCTATAGATCTACAAGAGATTTGGTGTAGACGGGGGGGAAAAACGGTCCAAGTCCAAGAACTTTGACCAGGCGTCAACCAATAGGAAGGAAGTGCCGTGGTTGACCCTCAGTTTTTGCTTGTTTTCTTTCAGTGAACCAACCCCTCCAACGTAAGTCAAACAAACTGCAAACCAGAAAGCTGGCACTGCTGTGACAACCCACAAGAGAACATGGGAAATTGACTCATCTGAAGCCTACGTATATATTGGCTTGCGTTGAACACTTTTGACGCAGATGTGTGACATACCCTTATTCAATTGATTTAGCTGCAGCTGTGTTGCTTACATCATGGTCTTAAGCAGCCTGCCATGCTTTTAATCTGCTGCAGTTTATAACCTGAACTGGAAAACAAACTACACAAAATCAGCCTTTGGGTTTCATGCCCCTTTAACCCATTAAAACCTGGATCTGTGTAAGCACTTAAACCATTATTTTATACTTTGGCTATTCAAAAATATTGAACATTTTTGCAAATCTTTGAATATACAATTTTTTTTAAGCAAACATGTTTTACTGCCGGTCCCTGGAAGGTCCTTGGCGGTCCTTGACAAGTTTGAGAACCACTGATATTAGTAACGGTTTTTCAGAAAACTGTTATAATTTAGAGGACATTTGTAGAATCCCCCAGTAGCAAAGATTTGAGTTCCAAATGTTCGCTTTAAAAATATACATACATTCAAAGATTTGCACACGATTTTTCAAAAAT
Source organism: Gymnoscopelus microlampas (assembly GCF_963454915.1). Classification (NCBI taxonomy): domain Eukaryota; kingdom Metazoa; phylum Chordata; class Actinopteri; order Myctophiformes; family Myctophidae; genus Gymnoscopelus; species Gymnoscopelus microlampas. The sequence continues at coordinate 52,772,647 of NC_139943.1, read as the reverse complement.
AGCAGATATACAAGCTCATAGCGCGGCACAGAAATCTTAAAATGACACAGATGCGTTCCCGGTCTTAATGGATTAAGTGATGATTAAAGTAAATGAATCTATGAACTATTACTTCGCCTATTCATCTAAAGAATGAAGTGCTGACTTTATGGATGATTTAATGACATGGTTTCTGGACGCATGCATCATTTTCTTCTTCTCTCAAGCAAGCCCCTCAGACACACACAGAAGCCCACACAGACACGGATGGAATGTAGTTGTTTTCACAGACAGATGGTGGATTAGTCGTCTTTTGGACCTCTGATATTGTGGTTCAATGGCATTCCTGGAGTTGTGATGCAGTTTTTCCCCCACCAACGTGGCAACATCATCATGTTACGGTCGTTTTCTTTACCTTCAACCAGCTCCTCCTCAGACTCTCTCTCCGCACGCTCGGGTATACTGAAGTCGGACGACGTCTCATTGTCGTACGGGCTCTCGCCCTGCCCTGATCCGCTCTCCTCCTCGCCGGCCAGTGACCAGGGCGCTGTGGAGGTCACGGCGGACTCGGCCGTTGTCGTTATCGATGGCGGACCTCCTGTTTCCTCCGTGGCGAAGGCACTGCCGCTCTCGCTCTCGAAATAGAAAGCCGAGGAGCGCTCGGTGTCGGACTCATCCGGGGTTGTGGCGACCTCAGAGGAGGGGGGAGCGGTCGGACGCGCTTCCCCCGTCGAATCGGGGAGAGCGCTTTCCCCCGAGGCCGAGCTTTGAACCCTGTCCCACTCCTGATCTACACCCTCCTGAGACTCTACAAACTGGGCCGAACCTGAGGCGCTGCTACTGCTGCTATGATCACCTGTCACCTGTTCTTCTGGGGTGGGTGTGAAGGGAGAGGCTGTGGGTGAGGAAGGGGTCAAAGTTTGGAGGATAAGGCTCCGGTCTGACGACGAGAGCCAGCGGTCCGCCGCCAGGCCGGATACGGTGGCTGCTGCAACAGAAACGGGCAGGTCACTATGGGGGGCCGGGGGAAAGTGGGGATGTGAAGATGAGGAGGATGGAGAAAAAGCGGTATAGGACAGCAGAGATCGATCTAGTATAGAGAGGCCATCAGAGCCACCAACCACAGGTGGAGAAACAACAGGAAGGTCATCTACACCACTACTACCGGAGCCTGAAGGAAGGCCCACGCTAGGCGAAGGTTCTAAGCTAGAAGTTCCCCGAGCTGACGAGGGCATCAGGGGAACGTGAGAGGCATGCAACCAGGTCGAGGAGGAGGAGGACGTCGAGGAGGGTTCGAGAGAACAGGCGCACAAGGTGTCCACGCTGCTGACTAGCGGAAACCCATCACCACTGACTTCAGAGACAAAGGAGTCTATCGCGCTTCCCGTGGCGTAACTCGACTCCTCAAACCCACCTGAGACGTCGGCGTCGGTCAGACCCGGGGTGGACGACCCAGAGAGAGAGGTGAAGTCGCTAGAGAGCAGGACTGACGGCTGAAGACTCGAGCCGACAGACAGGGAGACCGCGGACGGCGATCTAGAGAGCTCCGACGGGTCCCAGGGGGACTCGGCGGGTGGTACGGCGGAGGACGCGGCGGCGTCCGGTGCGGCTCGTAGGCGGGGGGTGTCGCTAAACAGCGCGGAAGGGAAGTCGCCCGAAGCCGCCCCGGACCCGGACGAGGACCCAGACAACAAATCACCATCATTATTATCATCGTTATACCCAGCACCACCGTGAGAGACCAGGGTCGTCTCCCACTCAGACACGGAGGGCACAGGGTGTGAGGAGGAGGAGTGGGGGGGGTGGGAGTGAGACAAGGTGGGCGACGTGCCAGAGGCGGGGGCGGACGTAGGGGTGGGAGAGACAGCCAGGAGGAGCGGTGGGGGGCGGTCGCCAGACGCCGGCAGCAGCGGGGTAGCGGCGGCGGCATGCGCTGGATCTCCCGCAGAGGAGATCGCGGACAACAGCGTGGACGAGGAGGAGGAGGAGGAGGGGCGGGCATGCAGGCAGGCGGAGGAGGAGGGACTGGGGGCGGCACTGGGGGGGAGGTGGGCAGGGTCAGGGTCCGGAGTGTCACACACGGGGGAGGCAGAGGACGAGGACGAGGAGGGGAGGACAGAGGAGCTCTCACCGTTCAACACCGGCTGAGTGGTCTGCGAGTGGATGCCGCCGAACGGGGCAGAGGTGGTCGTGGACGAGAACACCGGCATGCTAGGAGGACTGAGGATCGTTTCCACCGTGCCTCTTTCAGGAAGAGGCTTTGCGTCGGTGGACTCACGTCTCTTGTTGTCGGTTTCAGTAACGGGACGCGTCAATCCTCCCTTGGCCTTAGTATGAATGGACGAAGTTGTACCGCCGACGTCACCACCAGCATGAGGGAGCGTGGTAGAGGTGTGTAGTAGGGGAGTGATCACTGATGTGGTGTGAATGGTGAGGACATCCTTGGTCCTTGAGGTGGTGCTGTCGGCAGGATCATTGCCACTAAATAAACCCTCAGTGGTCGTGGTGCTGTGCAATGGAGCGCTGCTGCTTGAAGTGGTGCTGGTGGTTGAGCCCTTGCTGCGCTCCCTAACTCTGCTTCCTGGGGAGACGCTGACCCCTGCTGGTGCTCTGGCGGTAGTGTGATGTTTCACGCTGTCTTCAGAGGTTGTGTGAGGCTGAGCTCTAACTGGTGAGCCTGCTGTTCTGGATCTGACGCCAGGCCATGTTGCCAGACTTGGTGGGCCGGTAGTTGTGGTCGTTGGGGGGCGTGAAGTCCACTCTTGGTCATCATAATCCTCAGTTTGGGCCGGTTCATTCCATGATGGATCTGTTCCATAGTCATCCTGCGGGGCAAAGTAAATTATAATTAACTGCAACAAAAAAATCAACACCAAACTAACTTCATTACTTCTGGAAACAATGCACAGTATCATGCTTAGTAAGTAACTTACTTCCGAGTTAAATTCATTTGAATCTGGATCTGCATTTTCTGGAAACAAGCACAGGTTGGAACATTAGATGCACACCATAGAACGCTTAAGCAACACTTTAAAATGTTGTGGAATAAGTATTGAGGTTTGAAACCCATTGGACAAACTCATAATACACCATCAGTAGTGGTTACGATTCACTGACATCAACAGTTTGGCAAGTTATATACTTGTTACAGAAAGAACCATTCCAACAGAAAATTAAGACATTTGGACTTGGAAAACACAATTTGAAGGATGGAGGTAAAAACAAAATGGAGAGGTTGAGACAAACACCAAGATATTGTTTAAATTAAGTATACACGATTCTGTGTTTCTGGATAATAAATTAAAGTACAATGTTTCTGGACATTTGACAATCTGTGAAGATCACAGTCAGATTATCTGTGCACATCTCTAGTCCATTCATGTGACGAGACAAACGTGATAGAAACCCATATTATGAATGATGTTGCTTTTGTTCATATGAAGGGGGTGAAATGACAGGTTGAGAAAGTGAAAAATAATTAGGAAAGATTTCCCACACACCATCAAAAGCAAGATTTTTCGGTTTATTTACTGGATTTTGAGTGATGATAACATACACGAATGCATGCAACGTGTTAATGCCATTAGGTCTCATGCAGCTCATGCAACCAACCCCAAACTCAAGCGGAGACGCAGAGCCATAACACACACACACACGCGCGCGCGCGCACACGCACACACACACACACACACACACACACACACACACACACACACACACACACACAACCAGTGTTGATTTTGACAACACATTTTTATTTCGTTTGTATAAAATTCCATTTAGTTTTATTCATATTTTAGTCATCTGAAATGTTTTAGTTTTTGTCTAGTTTTTTTAGTCGACTAAATATCATAAGATTATAGTCGACTAAATCTACACTTGATTTAGTCGACTAAAATGTATTTTGGCGGTGCCTTGATGGCGTCGTATAATGGCACATTTTACACTTGATTGCATGCTGAAAATAGGCGATCTACAAGCTCACAACGCGTCGCAGATATGCTATTTTCAGAGCACGACAGCTGAGCGCAACCAAACATAAAAATATTTTAGTTCTACTGGATCTCTTCTCCACTAGTCCCTCACTAACATTTTAGTCTAGTTTTTATTTGATGACGAAATTGTCAACATATTTAGTCTTAGTTTTAGACATCATAGCTTAGTTTTTATTTAGTTTTCATTAAGTTTTCGTCAGTGACAAATAGTTGGCGAACATTTTTCGTCATAGTTTTAGTCGCCGAAATCAACACTGCACACAACACACTCAGGCATTTTGGGGACAAATGGTAGCGTGGCTCTTACCTGGTTGAGGCTAAGTCACACATCATGGACACCAGATCACACTGGTTCATGAAGCATGAGGTGGTGAGTTTAATGAATGAGTGAGTGAGTGAATGAAGGAATGCATGAATGAATGGCCCACAATGAATGATGACAAGTGACTCTTAACCCATTCAAGCCGGGAACGCATCTCTGTCATTTTAGATTTCTTTGGCTATTCAAAAATAGCAGATCTACAAGCTCATTGTGCGGCACCGAGTGCTGCACTATGAGCTTGTAGATCTGCCATTTATTTTTTTTAATTCGTGGAAATTTTGTGCAAATCTTTGAATATATATATTTTTAAAGCTAACACTTTGAACTCAAATCTTTGCTTCTGAGGATTCTACAAATGTCTTCTAAATCCTTTTAAAACTTATGTTGCTATCAGTGGTTCTCAAACTTGTTCATGTCAAGGACCACCCAAAATGATATCTATTTGGCCGTGGACCCCCATCTAAAAATAGTTTTGTTCCAAGGACCCCCAGAAGTTGTAACATGAGTTAAAAATGTTCGCTTAAAACATAATATATATTAAAAGATTTGCACATATTTTCACATAAAAAAAAGCAGATCTACAAGCTCATGTAGCTTGTATATCTGATATTTTTGAATAGCCAAAGAAATCTTGAAATGACACCGATGCATTCCCGGTCTTAAAGGGGTTAATGTTGTCGCTAGAGTATCCACAACACGTCTGCTATAACGGAACATACTAAGGTCATACATACGTCATGCAAAAAAAACTACCCAACGTGTGCACAACAAACACCGCTCTCATCCATGCAAGCTGACACTGAAATATGATGCAGAGCATTTGTTTGTTTTTTAAAGCAAGGCTTGTTACTTTATTATCAACTTTTTCAGTTCATGAAAATACAAAGGTGCCATCATTTAAGCCATTCTCCCAATCCCATGTTTCACAAGATGCTGCACACACATGCATGCAAACATTCTCTTACTTTGTGTGACAGGTGGAAGGGAGGGACGCCATTTAAAAAGAGGCTTTTGTCTTTCTTTGTGTGACATGGTGGGACACAGGAAATGTCCCCAATGACCCCCACAACCAAACATGTTCTTTTCATCATCTTTAGAACTATAGAGGGAAGCACATTTGAATAGAAGTAACAGAGAAACACATAGAACCGTGAGAAACCGTTGGAAAAAAAGGAGAGCACCGTGTGTGTGACAACATGCTCACAGGACATCCCAGAGAAAAAGAGGGAGGAGAAGGGCAAGGTCGGGAGGTCAAAAGGTCAAAGAGGACACACGGCACAGAGTTTGAATTCAACACATTGTAACATTCAAAGGATTCAATAAAGTGCTGGAGGTTGGAAGACATTTGTATATATATATTTAAAAAAAGGAAATGATGTCGTAAAATATTAACCACATTCATTAGAATCTTATGTTAACTATTTAATTTAAGACATGTTTTCAGATTTAGCTTTTTTTCCTTAGGGGTAGCAGCATACCATCTGATTTCAGCCAGTGACTCTGCTCATCAGTGTTGCCAGGTGGGAAATCGTACCGGAGCCTTAAAATTATCGTATTTAAAAGAAAACTATAGTACACAGCCACAAATATATATCATAGGTGTAAATAAGTCATTTCACAAAAATATGCGTATTTATTGTAAGAAACAACCTTGTTTGAGACTCCTACGAGATAAAAACGCTTCACATGCATGGAAGCAGACAACTTCCCAGACCTTACACAAATAAAAGCCTAAAACTGGACTAGAAAGACACGACCGGTGTTTTTAATGCCTCCAAGTACAGATCTAGGGTCAGATTGACTGATTTACTGACTTATTTTGAAAAGCCAAACCAGATACCGAATTAGCAACCAGGGAATTTAGTAAATCCACACACCTTTTTGTGATATGGCGAAATTATCGTACATTTGGGCATTTTTGGCATCATACATCATACAGAGGGTAAATTGATGGTACAAATACGAGAATAATCGTACACCTGGCAACACTGCTGCTCATGCTATAGTATAGTATATAATACTGTATCGTAAATATTTCAGAAGCTTTTGTTAACTGGTGTTATAAGCGTGTCGTGTGACTCTACTGCTTTTTCTTTTATGTCCTACCACTAGACCTACGCATGGGGAACTGTTTCACCAAGGGGTCAGCCTTATATATATACGAAGAACGCAGTTCAGTAAGAGAAACCTGTGAGGAGGAGGAGTATGCATCATCTAAGCTGGGTCTCCGTAGAGACGGGAAGGAGGGCCGCCATCACGGACGCTCTTACCAGGGTCGTGGAGGGGCATGTCGACCGCCACTTGATCGCTTATACGTCCGTACAGACCGTTGGCGCACACAGCCACCACTTGGATCATGTAGCTGGTGTTGGCCGACATGTCTTGGAGGATCGCGCCCTGGTGATGAGGAAGGGAATAACATTAATATAACATTATATAACATTAATAACATCATCCGGCTTTGTTGAGCGTCTACACGAACACAATTGGCCTGTGTTCGGGGGTGGGAAGCCGGGCGGGGAGGTTGATAATCGTCATTGCACGTAATCCTACGGGCTGGGGCGGCACCTGTCAGCAGGGAGTGTTTGGCGGGAAGAGTAGGACGAAGGCTCTATGTCCTCCCGGTGGGGGCTCCTCTTTATTTTTAAAATTAGGAAGGCTCACATTTCAGGCTCTGGTGAAAAATGTGAGGACTTCCATTACCTGAGTAAAAATATTCTTTAAAATATGGGGATCTCACCATACAGGTATAAGATCTTATGGACCATGGTCAGCCTGGCCATGGTAACCCTGGGTTCTACTGGGAGCCAGTTGAGCTCTCTAAACCACCTGATTCGGATGCTATCAATGCATTGAATGGGACATTATCACGTTGAATCAGACCATTGAATGGGCGAAGTAGGCGACATACTGACCTACCGGCGATTTATCAGACCATTCATCGAGTTAGGTACCGATAGGCACAGAATTGTAAATCGTGTTGTGTGTCCATGCAATGGTCTGATAAAACATGATAATGTCCCATTCAGTGCATTGATAGCATTCGAAGCCGGTCCACCTACCGGTATATGAGCTCTAGGGCCCAACCCTATAGTATGACCCTGATCAGTTTTGGCGATTGGGTTGAATTCTGAAGAATCTCATCAGCTAATTCCTAAATTTGTTTTAGGAATTATTTGACGATCCTCTCCAGTCTCCAGAGTGGCGTATACCGTACAAACAGTGAGCAGGCTGCTGAGGACTAGGACACGTGACGTGACGGGTTGGAAGGACACACAGTCAGACAGTGATAGTTGTGGCCTGGGTTCAAACCTTTGCAAGCTTTAATTTTATGAGACAGGGCCGTCACTCGTCACCCTGCTGCCTCCCTTCTTACCACATCCTGGTCCCCGTCGGTCAGGTACTGGAAGGTGGGAGGCTCCACGGCGCCTTGGAAGGCCACCTGGAAGGTGACAGAGTACTTCTCTATGACGGAGTCATACACGGCCCGGGGACGCTCCCACACCACCAGCAGGCTGGTCCGGTTGTGGGGGAAGGCCTGGACGTTTTCTGGTTCTGAACTGCAGACTGAAAGAGAAAGAAAAAACGGAGAGGTGGGTTCAAATCAAAACTACAGACCTCTCAAAACAAACTGGTCAGGTTTACTACTAGACCTCACACCTATAGGACTCACCTAACCGCTGCTCATTATGCTATAGGGTGGGATGGCTCAGGGTACAGGACAGAGTACAGCAACTTGCAATGGGCCTGGTTTTCAAGATACTCAAGGGACCACGTGCCCTTGAGTACATGGTGTTACAGTACATGTACCACGTAACACCAGAGGGAGCTCCACTGATCTCATTCCCCCCAGATTTGGCACAAACATGGGGATGAATTCACTCTACTATTATGCCACCAAAATGTGGAATGCCCTACCACCAGCCATCAAACAGTGTGACTCCCTACCCTCCTTCAGAACCGCCATAAAATTTGGCGGTTGCAATTTGCAACTGGACCTAGACAAGTCTTCTAGCTTAATTTACCCCCCACTTTTTTTCTGTAAATATACTTTTACTGCTCTTAGTATTTATGATGTCTTGTATAGTATTGTATGTCTTTATATGTCTTGATGAATTGAATACACAGGACCATAATGGAAACAAGCGTATCAAAAGAGGGTCTACTAAGTGGGGGTCCTTGCAATAAAAAAAAGTTTGAGAGCCACTGGTCTAAGCAAATATGATTTGCATTTACACATTCCAATGTGCAATACCACAACAAAACACGATTAAACCAATAATCGTAATTATTTGCGTGACAGTTAATCGTCAACTATAAAATGTCATGAGCGGGGCAGTCCTAGGGGTCAGGATGGAGTTCAAAACCCTGGGATTAGTGCCGCTGTCATAATGCATGCAGATCGTAGATAGACACACTGTGAGTCAGGGATTTGGACAGCTTAGAGAATCCTAGACAATAGACAGGGATTGACACGTGTATGGCCTACTGTGTGGCTATTATCTGTGTTAAACCCTCACTGACTTGTCTTATCCTCTTTGTAGAAGTGGGTAAACAGGGTTCGATAAAAAATCAATACCATTGGGGAGAGATTTTCTTCACTTAAAGGTCCTATGGGCATGGTGTGAATGTGCAAACACAGACTGTAAAATGTGATCAAAATAGTCAAATTATGGTAAATAAATCTTTTACTTTGGCTGAGAAAATCACCCATGCAGCTAGACACTGTGACATCTAACCAATGACAATTTTGAGTTTCTGTTTAATAAATACATAAAAAAACATATTATTTATTTATTATTTATTTATTTAATATTTATCTCCCGCTGATCACAAAACTCCTACAACCGATATTTTTCATGTCAGGTTTAATACACTCTAAAGTCCTGAGTGTTCATTTAGCTCCGATTTAAATGACAGAAATAGTGCTGACTAGCTTCCGCCACAAGGGGGCAGAGGAGAACAGTACAATGCATGACCAGAGCACTCACTTCACCTCTCAAACATATAAAACACATCAGACATCACAACGACAGCTGGACTGAAGCGGCTCAACGCACAGCAGCCATATTGGAATTAAATTAGGCCTCTTCCTTACTTCCTTCACAGGTCTTACCAATTACTAATTAAGGCATTTTGTGTTATCCTTTTAGCAATATTGTATAACTGTACCACTGTAAATGGTAAATGGTAAATGGTCAAACAGAGTCAGGGTGCTGATATTATACGCATGTTAGCTCAATGGAAACACTCTACTAGACCAGTGGGTCTCAAATTGAGGTCCAAATGGCCCCTTACGGGTGTGTAACTCTGAGAGTCTACAAATGGAACGGTCCTTGAAATTCAAATGTTTGCAGACCACTGTGCTACACTAAATGGAACAGAGCCTTCCTTAGAATCATAGGTAACGATTGGTAATTTCTTTCCAATATGGCTGCTGTGCACAAAGCCTATCCGAGATAGCTTTTATAACAGCAAACAACAGGAGCCGTTAAGTTACTTTTAACATTCTGTAACAAAGAGTAGACAGTGACTGATGTAGCTATGGTCTCTGTTTTCTCTACTTAGATCAGTCATTGATTTAGAGACCTGTGGGTTTAACGTTGAAAAGCGTCTAAAGTATTGAAAGTATTACATCAAGTGGACAAGGATGGAGTGGCTTCTTTTATTACCAATGGTATTTAAGCTATCAATTTGTGTGTGTGCTTGAGAGTGTAAGTGGGAGAGTTTTAAATCCCCCCATTATTCTGCTGCTGATAAACTACACCAAAATGAACTGTCAAATCACACCAACAAGGGTGGGAATCTGCGCAAACTCAAAGGACAACAACACAATTATACAAACCTGCCAACCCAAGGCAAACAAAACCAGTGTAACCAAACAAAACCAACTTCATTTATGTTGCAGGGTAACAAAACCACAACCAAGTCTAAATGAGCGGAAATTGTGCTTTTAGGACAAGCGCCCAATTTAATGTCTCTGGTGACATGAAAGGAAAACGTGCACACACACACGCACATGCACACGCACACGCACACACACACACACACACACACACACACACACACACACACACACACACACACACACACACAGCTCAATAACATGCCATCACTAATTGAACATGGACCAGTGTACAGTGACAAAATCAATTGCTCGACAAGTCAACCTGATCTCTCTCACATTGTAATATCTATTTAGGTCAGTCAAGGTCTATTCTCGTCCTCCCATCATCTGTGATCCACTTCTCTGGGATCCATTTAGACAGTCTGGACTGTGGCCTGGTGTCAAATCAAGTCAAGTAAGTAAGTACCAGTAAGTAAATACCAGTAAGTTAGTAAGTACCAGTAAGTAAGTAAGTACCAGTAAGTAAGTAAGTAAGTAAGTACCAGTAAGTAAGTCAGTCGATGACCTAAGTGACCTGGGGGCAGAAGGTGGAATTAGCAGATCAGAGATGTGTTGTTTCCCCTTTTGTTCTGTATTTCACTAGAAACCAATGCAAGTGAGCCAGCACAGGGTTGACGGCTGCCTTTTCTTTGTTCCAGTTAAAAATCTAGCAGCTGCAACTTGAACCATCTGTAGTCGAGAGAGGACGTGGACTGAGTCAAACCGAAACACATGGAATTACAGTCCAGCTGAGAGGTGTCCAGCTGATGATTTCTAGGTACTTATGAGATGAAAAATGCCTATGGTTCGGATGAAAACAGCACTTCACACATCACTACACTAGTTTGTTAAAATGCAAAGATGTGTCAAGATCAAGAACAGTGTCACATCAACAAGGGGCGCAATGCAAGTTCAAACAAAGGTTATCTCACAGCCGGATGTCAGACACAAGCCTCTGTGTTTATAATGTCACATAAGATTAGGGCTACAGTATGAGCTGCTTGGGGTGGAGGTACTGGAATATCACACACGCATGCACGCACACACGCCCATATTTGGAGTCATAGGTCAAAGATGACTGACCTCACAGGCTGTTCTCACACACTGTTCCCATGTGGATCTTGAGATCCACATGGGAACAAAAAGGATGTTGGTTACTTTTGACGTAGTAATGGTCTTATTTTGTATTTGTTTCATCTTCATTTTAGCGATATTAAAAAGTCACTTTAGAAATGTGCAGATACCCTGTATACACTTATACTGTATGTTTGTTTGTTTACTGTTGAGTGAGAAAACGATGCTGCATATTAAGTTAAGCATCTGTTGCATATTAAGTAAATCATTCGGGTCCCGGCCCCCAGTTTGGGAACCATTGAACAAGAGCACACGTCCAATATGGTAACAGACAGAAAATCATTGGAAAGATTAGAGCCCTCGCGCCGTTAAACCAATGATATGATGTAATAATTGATCAGTTGAATGTGCGCTGATGGTCTTAGCACTTAGCCTTGTTTAGTGGAATTTGGACCAGTGTGGTTTGTGATGTTGTAGTTCTATCACTGCTACTGCTACGTACCTGGCGTGAGGACCTCCTCAATGCCGGTGTAGGAGGAGAAGATCTGGCCCATGAACTGGTCCTGCTGCTCCCTGAAGTTGTTCTGCAGATAGTCCATCAGCATCACGTAGCCGGCCTGTTGCATGGTCATCACCTCGCAGAACATCTCCAGCTAGAAGGAGCATCACAAACACCTCACAATCAGTGTTGTCATTATAAGCAACTTTGGGCTTGTTTTTCTGTCAAATTGCTTGTAAATATCCGTAGTTACGTGTTGTGTTTTTTTGGGCTTGTTTCTAAAGTGTGGTTGGTTATTTGAGCTTGCTTCCTAATTTAGTTTAAACCAGTGGTTCTCAAACATTTTCCTGTTGTGAGCTGGTAGATCTGCTATTTCAAATAGCCGATGGAGTTCTCTTGTCTCTTCTCTCACTTCTTTTGGGCTTGTTTTCATAGTTTCGGTTGCTTATTTCTCTCACAAAATCTGGCAAGACTCACAATTAGCGTTAACCACATGAACCCCAGCGTCCCTATTCTGTGGGCGAACGTTCAGTGAAAATAGCCTATCTGCAAGCTTGTGGATCGTCTATTTTCAGCATAGAAATTCGGTGTAGAGGGCGGAAAAAAGGAGGGGACTAAGTATAGACCCCTTGGGGGACCCCGGTCAACAAAATATATAAGGATTAAGTTTAATGAACACAGATGACCTGAAACAATGACGTTCCTAATAAATTGATCTGTGTATTATTCTTTTGATAATTCTATTAATCCACACTAATGTACATCTACAAATGTTATGTTGTTGGGTAGAATTCAAGAAAAGAAATGTTGAAATATTGGTTCTGCTAAAAACAAACAAACAAAAAAAACATTCTATTTTCAAGCCCTATACTGAGGGTCATTGTCACGAGCCGTGACTTTAAACAATTATGCTTTGGCAGCCAAATTGCACGACTGGAATGTAAACCAGTCAGGACGTGTTTGTTTGAAAATAACATAGTAATCTGCTCAGCTCAGGAAGCATGATGCAAATGAGTGGAATGGGCTTTCACAAGTTAGTACTCGTTATAGTTTAATTACTGTATTTATCGAACTGTTAAACGCAAATTGATGATTTTATTGCATGATATCAACTTTAAAATATTTCAAATTCTTGGGATAATAATAAAAAACTCATTGAGCCCGACCTAGCCTCTCCTTTTTTTCTGGGCATGCCATAATAGGCAAACATTCAGCGAAAAAACAGAATTAAGTATAGTCGACAAAGTATAAAGAGTGTAAGCGTTTAAAATATTTCATATTCATTGGATAACAATACAAAACTACTTGATTAAATAACTAAGCATTTGATCAGCTGTTTCAGAAGAATTTAATAATCGTCTATGAAAAACAACTTAACCCATTAAGACCGGGAACGCATCTGTGTCAATTTAGATTTCTTTGGCTATTCAAAAATAGCAGATATACAAGCTCATAGCGCACCAAATGCGGCACCAAGTGCCACACTATGAGCTTGTAGATCTGCTATTTTTTTTTTAAATCATGAAAATTTGTACAAATCTTTGATTATATATTTTTTTAAGCGAACATTTGTAAAATATTTTGTTGCAGGGACCCAACCAGAAGCAAAGATTTGAGATACAAATGTTCGCTTTTAAAAATATAAATTCAAAGATTTGAAAGAAATGTTCACGATTTAAAAAAAATAGCAGATCTACAAGCTCATAGCGCAGCACTCGGTGAGCTTGTATATCTGCTATTTTTGAATAGCCAAAGAAATCTAAAATTACACAATATGCGTTGCCGGATTGAATGGGGTTAAATAATGGCGCCTTCACGTGCCTTGTGACTGTGGGACGGGGACATTATCACACCAAAAGGCAGACAGGAACCTCTCTGAAATAGAATGGGTGGGCGAGGCGAGGCGTCAGTCCCCACACACACAGACAACAGGTTGTCAACAGGCAAACATCCCAAACGTGTCATTACACGTCGCCCCAAGGGCAACCTCGTGATTGACAGGTATATTCAGGCAGTCATTAAATAAAACATTAAAACACACGGTCACGCACAGGCGCACGTGCACAAAGAAAAAAGCGCAAAGCAAAAGAGACTCGTTGACAAAAAGACTTTGGTATGGCTAAGCGACCGAAGCTCACTATAAAGCCGCAGTCATGCGCAGGCTTGTTAAAGCGATCTTATGCAACAGGCCCTCCTTTGCCTTGTGTACAATAGATCAACCGTATGTTAGGATCCCACCCAGGACATTCTCTCTTTAGAGGACAGCTGTCATCAGGCAGGAAATGAATGGAGAGGAAAGGAGGAGGGCCTCCTATTTACACACATGCACGCACGGCGCATGCACGCACACACGCACACACACATTAAACATTTGGAAATACATTCATTCAACACACTGGGGCGGCAGTGTATCAGGAGGTAAGAGCAGCCTTTTTTGGAGTCAGAAAGGTTTCCGGTTCAATCCCCGGGACCAGATTGGTACTGGTTGATGGATAATGCAGCTGATGACCTGCAAGAGCACTGGTTGATTGTCCTGAGAAGGTTCAGCACCAACACTCGCCGCTCTTGTGGGTCAGACTTTAATTCAACCACTAGCAGAGTCGTGCTTTAATTGTGTGCACCAGTATGAGCATTATCTATTAATTTGTATGTTGCACACATCTGGCAGCTTTCGTATCTGTTTGGTCAACATTGTCGCTGTTCATTGTCACTTGGTGCTGAATGAGGTGGTACTCTGTGCACACAGACGATGACATTGCCATGTGTATTTAGGACGGTCACACTCGTGACATTTTAGTTGCTGATTAATTGTCAAGAGGAAAGTGACGGTTACTGGTCTATATGATTGAATAGAAATGAATACTGTGCTGCTGCTGACCAAGCTGTCCTCCTCCCTGTAAGAGAGGAGGTCCAGAACGTTGAAGTGTTTGTGGATTATGAGGAGGGTCTGGTCTCCTTTTATGATGTGGAGACCAGAGTTAATCTCTACTCTTTCACTGGCTGCACCTTCACAGAGGAACTCTGTCCATACTTCAGTCCCTGTCTTAATTATAGTATCCTGTCAATCACACTGATTAGACTAATCCTAACATTTACTATGAGGGCTAATTTGTGTAGAGAATTGGTAAATGATGCAGTATTTATCTTGCATCCCATAGGGAAATTCAGTTTTCAGCTTGTCCTCTGTGAGTCCACCAACATAGTCTGCCGGATCACCAGCGACATGCAAACTCAACTCAGACATCAGTGGTACAGTCCTGCTTCTATCAGTTGCGCACCATCGCAAAGATCAAGCCCTTCCTCTCTTCCAGTGACCTGTCGAGGTGACCTGTCATGATAATCTTCTCTCGGCTGGACCTCTGCAACGTCATCTATGCTGGACACACTGATGGGACCCTTCAAACGTCTGCAGCTGATCCACAATGCTGCTGCCAGGCTTGTGACAGCTAGGCACCAAGCTAAGAGAGCATCTCACCAGTCCTGTAGTAGTGACGTTTAAGATTCTCTTGTTTGTGTTCAAAGCCAATAACAGCTTTGCGCCACCCTATATTGTGGAACTAACCAGGTTCACTTTTTGTTTTGTGGGTTGTGTGTGTGCGTGGGTTTAGTTTCTACTCCCTCCTGTTGTGACTGACTGACAGTGTGAGTTCTTGTTATCCTAGTCTAGTCTTCTTTGTCTTGTCCTATGTTTTCCTCTTGTCTCTTTCTTATCTCTTTCTGTGGGCCGCGCCCCGGGCCAGAGTAATAACTGGATGGGGGGTGAGAGTGTGTGGGGGAGACACACGCACACACATACACGCACACACACAAACGCACACGCACACGCACACACCTGTGTGTCAGAGATGGCCACGGGCTCCTTGAAGACGATCCACTCCACAGCCTCGGTGCAGGGCGGGGTGGTCAGCGAGCCGTTGTACACAAAGTATTTCTGGGTGGAGTTTGGCAGCAGACCCTGCAGTGTGAACGGTGTGACCTCTGAACTCTTACCTGGAGAAGAAACAGTACAGATTGTGGCAAAACGTTGTGAAAAGGCAAACCGAAGAAAGGAGAAAGAAATATCAGATACAAATACAGGAAATAGAAGAGAGAGGGGAAAAAAATCATGATAGAATTGTGAACATTCACAATCAATTGAATCTTTTCCCACAATAAATGTTGAAGTACGGTTTGAATAAGGGGTCAGGCTGACGTACCGTATCTGCTGACAGTATTGATGGCATCAATAAGAGGCACGTAGTTCTCATTGTCTTCAAAGCTTGTCTGTGAGGAGAGTAAAGGTAACAAGTTACATGATGAGATTCTTCTCAAAAAGGGCCTTAGTTGGTGGCCTCTCTCTTTACATCTGAAACTCCCATTCATTTATTTGCAAACCAAACTTGTGACCTTATGCTCACTATTGAATGTCTCATGAACATACAGTGTGCAAAATTTGCTTTCATTTGATCAACCAGTTATTTCTCTCCCCATAGAGCGGGAGTCTTGTTAGTTAAGGGGCATTATAGGGCGTTCAGGTGACCGTGCCTTTTCGTTCGCTGCTCCAAAATTGTGGAACAGCCCACGTCTACCGGTTAGGTCTGCACCCTCCTTGGATATTTCTAAAAGCAGACTCAAAACGCACCTGTTTTCCCTCAAGGCCTTTTAGCAGCAGCAAATCACATGATCGCAAAAAAAAGCCCGTTCACTGTTATTCGATTTAGAAAAATGTTCTGTTTCTGTTGCTTTTTGGCGAAAATAGCCTACATTCAACTGCCCACAACCATGGAATGGATGATCACGGCGGCACCCTCCCCCCCACCCCGATTCTACGAGACTTGTAGATACGTATTTTAAAGCGATCAGGGATCGATCATACTGGAGATAAATATTCTATGATTTTTCAAAGGTTAGTGAAAACACTAAAAGATCGCTGGCATTAGCTGAGCAAATTATGTTTTATTTCTGGCAGCATAAAGTCACCATACCAACTTTGATGAGGCAGTTGTGTTGCAGTGGTGGAAAGTAACTAAGTACATTTACTCAAGTACTGTACTTAAGTACAATTTTGAGGTATATATATTTTTTTTTACCAATTTCCAATACTTTTACTTCTACTCCACTACATCTCAGAGGCAATATTGTACTTTTACTCCACTACAATTATTTGAAAACTTTAGTTACTAGTTACTTTGTAGATTGTGATTATTATTACAAAACATACATTAGCCACTTATATAACAACCCTATATATATTTTGTCCATTTGAAAATAGCAGATCTACAAGCTCACAATGCGTCGCGATGCAACGCATTGTGAGCTTGTAGATCTGCTATTTTCAAAATATTTGTATACATTTGAAAACTTGAAATGGGACATTCTGCATAATGAGTACTTTTGCTTTTGGTACTATAAGTACATTTTGATGCCAATAATTTTACTCGAGTACATTTTGAATTCCGGACTTTTACTTGTAACAAGAGTATCTCAATATTGCAGTATTGATACTTTTACTTAAGTAAAACATTTGAGTATGTTTTCCACCACTGTTGTGTCGTTTTAAAACATGTTGTTGTTTTTTTTCCTGAAAAGTTAATATTTTGGACATAGTTGGTTTCTGCCCTACAGCAGAGACACAGTGCTTAAGTGTTTATGGTGTTATGGTCAGAATAAATAATAATATAGCCTGCGGTCTGTGCACACTGTTAGACTTGCTCCCACAGAAGAACCTTGCAGTAAAGTAAACACAGTGGGAGGACGTCTAACAAAGTGATGCTGATCTTCTGTTTGTCCTGCATCTGATTACCAGAGTGGAGGAGGAGGTGCATGCTCTACTTTTCTCATTTATTGTACGGACTACATTAAGTTGACCATCACCTCATTTTTTAAATGTTTCTTCAACCATTTTTAAGTGATCAAATATGACCAGTGAGTGAAGGTCATTTTTAATACATAGCAATGTGAGTCGATTGTCCACTCTCCTTAAAAAAAAATAGGTTAAGCACACACACACACACACACGCACACGCACACGCACACGCACGCACACACACACACACACACACACACACACACGCAAAGGACGGGTGACCGTGCCTGTGCTGTGTTGAAACCAAAGTTATGGAACAAACTCCCTTTGACGATCAAAGCTGCCCCCACCCAATAGGGACATGCTTAAAGGGATAGTTCACCCAAAAAAAGAAAACCCATGGAGACTTGAATTCATGGACATTTTTTTGTTTTTGTCGCATTTTGTCCCAATAATTTGATGACCAGCGGACCGGTAGGCAGCGGTTCCAGTAGGAGACACAAAGGAGACTCTTTGTGTCTCCTACCGGAACCGCTGCCGGTCATCAAATTATTGGCTTAGGAATGCGACAAAAACAAAACAATATCCATTAATTCAAGTCTCCATGGGGTGAGTAATCAATAGAATAAAGTCATTTTGGGGGTGAACTATCCCTTTAAGATCCACCTTTTCACTGCAGACGACTCCTAGGTTCACTTGTTGTTTTTGTGTTTTTTTGTGGGTTGTGGGTTGTGGGTTGTGTTTAGCTTCTACTCCCTCCTGTTGTGACTGAGTTCTTGTTGTCCTAGTCTAGTCTACTTTATCTTGTCATATGTTTTTTCTCTTGTCTCTTTCTTTTCTCTTTATTCGGACTGCGCCCCGGGCCAGTGTAATAAGTGGGGGGGGCACAACTAATCCTGAACCTATGAACCTATGAACACAACAACACACAAAGGACAGCCTTTTTGAAGACTCATCTCTCTCTCACATCTGTGCAAGTCTAGACTTTAGACTGACCATGAGACTGACATACAGTAACATACATTATTCCAACATCACTGAGCCCGCAGGCTCAGCCTATACCAGTATCATGTGTATAACTCTAATCTCTAACTTGAATCTGTGCTGCTGAGCCTCATGCTGGTTGGAATCAGTTCCACCATCCATTCCTGGCCCTTATGGTTTTTAAGACAGGGTAGTGGACTGAAGACTCTGCAAACACAGGCATGAAAGGGAAGTGTATTTTCAAGGTCTGCAAATGATGTGAGTCAATTTTTTAAAAAGTTTTCAGATGGGGTTGTATACTTAAGTAGTTTAATCAAACTAATAGATTTAATCGATAAAAAAGAATAGATTTCAAATAATTGCATTTTTATAGTGCTCAAAGCGTTTTACAATGGTGTATTCATTCATACAGGGGGGGGACATTGGGAGGTGAAGCGGCGAACAGTCGACGCCATTTTTCTTTCAAAATGATTTAACAATAGCGAAGACCCACAAGCTCACAATGCATCACAATGCAACTGTGTAGTTAATCAGAACAATTGAATTAGTCATTTCTAAATCTATTACAATTATTTCACGTCGATTCGTTGATATGAAAAAATAGACCAATGATCAAAGAGTTTGTATCGCCTCATTAGATAATAATATTATCTAATTATATTATACCATGCTATAACTTGTCAATAAGACTTACAGCAGATGTATGTGGTTCGTGGTATCAAGACACAGCATTCCATTTTAATTCCTAACCTTTCACAGATAAAAGGTCACAGACTGGCCATGCTAAAGCTTGCCATGATGTGCATATACATACATGTGTGTGCAACGTGGTGAGCATGTGTGCACATGTTTACTACACTCACATGTCTGTCTGTCTCCTTAAATACACCTGCATACCTGTATGACACACTCATCTGTGACACCCTCTCCACCCAATCCTGCTAAAGCGTCATGCATATTTACATTTGTATGGTATACCGTCTGCTTGGTTTCCCATCATTACACTCCCTGTAACAGTGGTGGGAAAAGTACTCTCATTTCTTACTTAGGTAAAAGTATCAATACTGCAATGCAGAAATACTCTGTTACAAGTAAAAGTCCGGAATTCAAAATGTACTTGAGTAAAAGTAGAAAAGTATTGGTATCAAAATGTACTTAAAGTACCAAAAATAAAAGTACAAAAATATTTGAAAATAGCAGATCTACATCTACAAGCAGATCTACAAGCTCACAATGCGTCGCGATGCAACGCTTTGTGAGCTTTTAGATCAGCTATTTTCTAATAGCCTATATGTAAAACAGGGCTGAAGTGGTTAATGTATGTTTTAAAATATAATAACTTATATCTGCAAAGTAACTAGTAACTCAAGTTTTCAAATAATTGTAGTGGAGTAAAAGGAAAAACTCCAGTAAAGTAAAAATACCTCAAAATTGTACTTAAGTACAGTACTTGAGTAAATGTACTTTACACCACTGTGCATACCTGTATGACACACTCATCTGTGACACCCTCTCCACCCAATCCTGCTAAAGCACACAGATATTTACATTCGTATGGTATACTGTCTGCTTGGTTTCCCATCATTACACTCCCTGTAATGACTCCAGAAATGCAATTGTAAGCAATAAAACCAGAAATATTGGTATGGTAAAGTTTTCTACAGGACACTCCCACGGCTTTAGATTCTCTGCACCCCACACAGCACCTCTGTGGGTTTCAACATGCCAGCATTAGCCAGAGGCAACCCCACTAACTGCACAAAGGTCACCAAAAAGCAGGTCTTTATGGGATATAATATACTTAGAGACGAATAACTTTCTAAATGGTATCAACAGCTACAGCTCTTGACCCTGACCCATGATTTGAATAAAACTCTCACTCGCTCATTCTCGCCTACACACACACACACACACACACACACACACACACACACACACACACACACACAACGTATAACAACACGTGTGTGTTGTTATTATCATACTTGTGAGGATATGTATGGCTAACTTTAAATGAATCATTATCAAAAAATAATGTACCAGCAACTTTGTATTGCTGCTATTTCTACAGTGTATACTTGCACGCACATGCACAGACAGACACACGCACGCACGCAGGCGCACACACACACGCACGCAGGCGCACACACACACGCACACGCACGCACACACACACACACACACACACACACACACGCACACACGCGCACACGCACACGCACACGCACACGCACACGCGCACACACGCACACACGCGCGCGCGTACCTCAAACAACACGGCCAGCGCTGTGATCCTGCCTCCTTCCTTGATGGCGTCATCTAAGGAGTTAAACTGATCTGCTTCATAACAATAGATCTGCATCTGTAAGAGGAGGAAAGATTAGAGTTAGTGGAGAGTCTTATAATCACCCTGATAGGAATCACCACCATGTCCTATAGTCTCTTCCCAGGATCGTCCCGTAAAAGAGTGAGGGTCTGGGATTAAGGTGCACAGAGGACGTAGTGTTTTGAAGCGAGGAATGGGCGATATCATCATCACCTTAAGCTTTTTATTTTGAAATCACATTCAGCCAGTTGTTGTGCTGCACTAGATCTAGAATGGAGCTGATAGGTGCAACGGTAGATCCAAATCCATCCTTGTTGCAGTCACAGCTACTTATGAAAACAAGGACATACCTTGTTCTTCAGAAATCTTATCTCGATCGTGACATTTTGATGTCTCACCGACCTGAATTGCACCTAAGCACGGTTATGTATCGTAGGGCAGTGGTGCTCAAACTTTTTCATGTCAAGGACCCCCAAAATTATATGTATTTGTCTCCGGACCCCCATCTCAAAATATGTTGTTCCAGTGACCCCCCAGAAGCAAAGATTTGAGTTACAAATGTTCGCTTTAAAAAATATATATATTCAAAGATTTGCACTGGTTTTCACGATTAAAAAAAAATAGCAGATCTACAAGCTTGTGGCTATATCTGCTATTTTTCGAATAGTCAAAGTATAAAAGGTTAAAATGATCGTGACGCCATATTAACACATTTTGCTGCACGGGGACCCCCTTGAACTCCTTTCAAGGACCCCTTAGGGGTCCCCGCGGACCCCACTTTGAGAACCACTGCTTTAGGGAAGCCAAACGTTAGACCTATAACAATGTAAGGTTATCCTGGATGAGGCTCGGCTCCATTACCTCCAGAGGGTATTTGACTCCGTCCAGGCTGTGTTCGGAGCCCTCTGAGGAGGCGTTGCAGCGACCCCAGTGGAAGGTGATACGAGCCACCTTGAACTTTGACCTGAGACCGCCTCCGCTGATGAAGAAATCTCCATGTAGGTTCACCGCCACTGAGAGGGAAAGAGAAAAGAAGATGACATCTGAGCACTTGAATTGATAAACACATGTATAGTGTAATAGTAATTGTATTGTATTGTATAGCTACAATCTAGTAGCTATATGGTGTTTGCTGTTCAATAGTAACATGCGCCAGACACTTAACTAATTAAGACCAGCAAAGTATCTGTGTCATTTTTGATTTCTTTGGCTATTCAAAAATAGCAGCTGCTCCCCACGTTTGCAACTACTTTCGCCTGTGCACTTCACCGGGGTATGGTCTAGTTCACATAATCTACGCTCAGGGCACTGTGATTGACAGACGGTGATTGGCTCTTCCACTTTTTGGTTTCTGCGAAACGCCTACCCAGCGCTCAATTGAGGCCAGACTCGTCGTCAGAAGACACATGATTATGTGAATTCACGCGACCGGAATGGTTTACCAGGCTGAGACTAGTAAGCAACATGGCAGGCAAGTAATCAACGCAGCTGCAGCTAATACAACGATTAATGGGCGTGTTAGATTTAGACGTGCCGGTGTGCAAGCCTTGACAATTAGTCAACAGTATATACTGTAATGGGTGGGTGTAGTATACACCTACACCCACCCATTAGTAATTCTATCAGCTGCATTGCTTACATCACAGTTTACTTTAAGTTTGTTTATGTTTTGTAGTTTATAACCTGTACATGAAAACAAAGTACACAATCAGCATACGGTTTCATGCCTGTTTAAATTAGAGTGATGGGTAATGGGTGAATGAGACCAACAACAGGACTTAAGCCTGACCTTTTCTGAGCTTGTAGATTATTTTTGGTGTGTGAAACTGTCGCACAATTAAGTATAAAAAACACAAGAAATGCCTGGTGAAGTGACAGTCATGAAGAGCGTGAAAGTTGGATCATACTGTAGTTGTAAAGCTCTTATGCTGTGTTCACACTAGCAGCGACAAAGTGACATATTTGCTTCAAGTCATTTTCAATGTAGGCCTGCGACACGAAGCATCAAACAAAAATGTTTTTCTTCCACCATTTCTACTCCCCTTCTCTCTCTGCCCACAATTCCTGCTCCATTCTGTAAATGGAACACATTTTTACCATTAACCAATTCAATCCAGAAACGCATAGCTGTGTCATTTTAGATGTTGTAGCTGCCTATAATCATTATACTTAGGGCTATTCAAATATAGCAGATATACAAGCTTGTAGATCAGAGATTTGCACACATTTTCAAGATTTTTCAAAAATAGCAGATCTACCAGCTTATAGCACGACACTCGGTGCCGCGCTATGAGCTTGTCTATCTGCTATTTTTGAATAGCCAAAGAAATCTAAAAATGACACAGATTCTTTCCCCGGTCTTAAAGGGTTAACCAATTCTTCGTTCATCCATTTTCATGTGTGTGGTGTGGCTTGAACAACACTTCAGCGGTGACTCAACAACATTGTAGCTGTATCCATGCTCGGCTTGTTTTGTAGCTTTGTCACCACTTGAGTGAACGCAGCATCACTTTACACCAACGGTGTAATTATGAAGCACTTTTGTACTTATGCTGTAGGTTAAGTATTTATAAATTTGGCCATAGGAGATGTAGACCGTCAACACACCAGTCCAATGGCTCTCAACCCTTTCAGGCTGTGACCCCCCAAAATAATCATATTCCCCCCCGAGTTCGACTCGGTTCCACAGATAAGTATTGTGAAAAATAGCTGATCTACAAGCTCACAATTACTTTTGATGAAGTAATGGTCTATTTTCTTCTTTTCTTTCTTTGTTTAAGTATCTAAAAGGTCTTAAAAGTCCTTAAATTGTCACTGTCATTTGTCAAAATCATGTGGGGACATGACCCGAACCACTGTACTAGTGGACACGCCCCCAACAAGCAGCCAGCCTGGCCGTGCAGCTTCGTCACTGAACACCATATCATTGTGATTGATGAGGCACCACACTTACTATTGATTGGTCTAAGGCTTTGGACAGGGAGGCCATCGTGTCATTATAGACTCTATGGGCCCATGTTTGGGGTCAGGCCGGGCGCACTGGGGTGAGACACGCAGCAGACCAATGAATTGACAATTCACTCAAAGTCAGAGTCAATCGCCTTGACTGCAGTTTGTGCCAGGTCCTTTTACCCCCAGAAACAGGCCAGGCCTGCCCCTGTGTCTTGCTACCAAATAAATACAATGTATAAATAAGAATCTACAGAAATGTTAGCTACTCTGCCCTATAAAGCCAAAGTGCAGTAACTACGAAAAGAAAATGAAAGGTTAAAACAAAAAGCTTTATGTTAAAAGGTTAAAGCTCTACTCTAGAGTGTTTGTTCAGTAACAGGAGTCTCCATGTCTCTTTGATAAACAGAAAATACATTTTCAGGTAGATGACAAAATTTCAGCCAATCAGTAGAGAGTACCCATTTATCAGCTTCACTTTGATAGTGTTCCAGTTCCAATTTTGTCTGCTCATTTATTCGTGTCATCACTTCCAATTTCACTTGTTTAATCTGTATCCCGACCTGAAAATGCATTTTCTGTTTAATAAAGAGCTGGAGCGACATGGAGACTCCTGTTACTGAACACTCTATAGCAATGAGTACTGACAGAATATAGAGCTATTTAACAGTTATTTTAGCCAAAGAAACTCACTTACCCTACCTTTAACTGATAAATAGGTTTAAAAGTCTTTCAACTGGTCAGCCAAATGAGATATCGGATAAGTGATATTACACTAGTTGTATATCTGTTCTTGAGGTAATTGTTTATCCCCCAAAATCACAAAGGCTGATTTGACCTTTGGGATACACAAATAAGTCGGTGTGTCCAAAAACGTAGTTACTGCACTTTGGCTTTATAAACACTCAGTTTGTTCGTTTGTATATACTCAGGTTTATAATTAGCCTCAACTATAACATTTCACAACAGGAGTTTTTGTGAGAGCAAACCCTTGGCCATTTAAATGCTGTTGTTTTTGCACGTCTGATTGTAGGTTCCTGTCCGTGTCTATACTCATCATCCAGACTTAACAGACTGGATGAGGTTATGTTTGCCTCCATCTTAGCTGTGCTGAACACAGAGTGTTGTTCTTTATAACAGCGTTTCACAAACATTGGGGAAAGTAAATACGTGTATACATGCCTTTTTTAACCTCCCCCCACAATCTTGTTCTACAAAGATTTTTCAGATGACTTTCAGAACATTTTAAATAAATACACACAAGTCAATTTTCAAAACCTTTTTTGTCCAGAATCTTTGATGCGTTGTGAGCTTATATATCGGCTATTTTCACTATTCTTAAAATAGAGCTTAAAGCTGCACTATGTAACTTTCCTCTTTTACCCTGGATTTGAACACGGTTTCCTGCTTAAGTGCTGCATTTTTTTTCTGCCCTTCTCAGGGGATACATTTAAATCTTGACCATCAGGTCAGAATTCGTGTCAGATCGTGTGTCGAGACGTGACCTTTGACACAATCTAAAGATGTCTCAACAGAAGAGCAGGGATACAAAATACAACCACCCCAATTATATAAGTTATATTGTATTAACTATACAAATTGGACAAAACGTAATTGTATTCATTACAAAAAAGTGACATAGTGCCGCTCATTCATAATGCTTTTTTGTACGTCTCTTTTGGGTCTCGAGGTGTAAAGGTTTGAGAAACCCTGCTTTACATAAAGAAGGGCTAAACTGACCTGAATGCATCAGTGATCTCTCTTTGCTGACTGTCTCCCTTTGAAACACTGGACTCGCCTGGTGACTTTAGCCTCCTCAACAGGCAGGGTCTTCTTTGGTATACCATTTCACTGAACAATTACCTTGAACGTACATTGTTGGCTATTGTATTTCATGCCACTTAAGAGAAGAATCCACAAAAGGCCTTGAACTCTCACAGATAAAGAACCGGTAATGGTATATCCCAGAGACTAGCATGCTACTGTATGTGGCACGATTGACCCCAAGTTTTCCAATCTAGGCCAAAACGGGCTTACTACAAAACTGAAAGATAACACTTTGGGATGCAATGGATGGAAGAAAAGAAAGGACAAAGTGGACACAAAAAGGAAAGAAAAGTAAGCAAACAAACAAGTGTGGGTTATTGTGGGTTGTTTGGGTGGAAGAATGCACCATACAGGTCAACAGTGTAGTCATTGAAGGAAGCCATTCATGTGCATTCTGAATGAATCTGCAAACAAATGTATTGAACAACTGTTTTTGTTCTTTAAATCTTTTCATCAGCAACAAGATTTGTGAAGTGTTGTGATAAAAGAAGGTTAGCCAATGGAATACAACCACCCTAACAAGACTAACTATCGAGTTTCCTGCACTATCTGTACCGAGTGGACCTCTGACATAGACCTACTGCACATATAAACACTATCTGTACCGAGTGGACCTCTGACATAGACCTACTGCACATATAAACACTATCTGTACCGAGTGGACCTCTGACATAGACCTACTGCACATATTTTGGGAAAATCGTGAACATTTTTGCAAATCTTTAAATATATATTTTTGAAAGCAAACATTTTGTCAAATATTTTTTGATTTATTACTGACTACAGTTTATCTGAGCGGTGTGTCAGTGATGTGGTGAAGTTGTTGGTTTCTTACCCGTCTTCCCGTCGTTCTTTATGGTGGTTCTGTCGGACGTCTCGTTCTCCCAACCGTCGAACGTCAACTTTTGGTACTGCAGCTTCACCTGAGCCAGGTCCTCCTCGATGTTGATGGGCGATTGCTTGGCATTGCTGCAAGATGGATACTTCTTCGCCCAGTGCTTTTGGTTTAGGGTTCCTGGCAAAAAAGGAAGTCGTGATGAGTTAATAATAATAATGATAATAATGACTTTTATTTATAATGCACTTTACATTTGGAACAAATCTCAAAGTGCTGCAATCAGGGTAACATAATTTGTATAAACAATAATTTTAAAACATTAAAATCACATGAGGGCATAAAGCCTAGGAGAAAAACAAGTGTAGCTAAAAAAAACGCTTTAACCCATTAAAACCAGGAAAGAATCTGTCTCATTTTTAGATTTATTTAGCTATTCAAAAATAGCAGATATACAAGCTCATAGATCTGCAATCTTTTTTTTAAATCATGAAAATGTGTGCAAATATTTTTATATATAGATATTTTAAGCGAACATTTGTAACTCTTTGCTTCTGGGCATTCTACAAATATGTTCTAGATCCTAACAGTTTCTTTGAAAAAACGTATGTTTCTATAATCAGTGATTCTCAAACAACATGTCAAGGGCCCCCAAAATGATATGTATTTGGATGCATATTTAAATATTATGTTCCAGGGACCCCCCAGAAGCAAAGATTTGAGTTAAAAATGTATATCTATATATTCAAAGATTTGCACACATTTTTCAAAAATAACAGATATACAAGCTCATGGCACGGCACTCAGTGCTGTGCCATGAGCTTGTATATCTGCTGTTTTTGAATAGCCAAATTATAAAATAATGGTTCCTGGTTTTAATGGGGTAATGTCTCACTCTCAGGTGGTCAGGGCCAAGCTCTGTACCCGCCCCCCCCAGGGTACAGAACTTGGTCATGGGGGATGCGGAGAAGGTTAGTGTTTCCAGAGCGGAGGTTGCGAGTGGAGGTTTGTGGTTTGAGGAGTTCCTTAAGGTAGAAGGGAGCGTTACCGTGGATGCATTGATGGGTTAATAGGGAGATTTTGTATTCTGTCCGGGAGGGATTATTGCATTGTGAAGTACAGACAGACAGACAGACAGACAGACAGACAGACTTGTGCTGCCACAGTATAAATGCCACCTACTGTGCCCCCCCCCAGACTTCCTCCTGCATCATCACAGTTTCCTGACACTTTAAAGCTGCAATTCGTATGTTCCACCTGAGTTTTGAACACAGGTCTCCCACGTGGGACACCAAAACATCAGTCTAAAGTTGTATTCATTAAATAAGTTCAGGATTGCAGCTTTAAAGGAGCCCTTCACTATTCATTCTCAACCTTATCTTCATTGGTCCTCAGTAATGCTCATTATAGCACCATTTCTGTCTGCGGTGCGCTCTGTGTCTCAGAGGTGAGCTGTAGTGTGCAGTTCAGAGACCTGCCTACCAGTGGTACCATCTTATGAGCATTAGTGAGGACCAATTATATCAGGGGTGGGCAACTTTGATGATGGAGAGGGCCACTATATTTCCACACTCACTCCAGAGGGCCACATTGCATATACTGTCGGGCCTGTCACACAAAAATGGCAAAAATAGCAGATCTACAAGCTCAAAACGCGTCGCAGCGCGACGCGTTTTGAGCTTGTAGATCTGCAATTTTTGCTATTTTTGAATTGGAATTCAGATTCCTTTTTTGCTATTTTTTTATTGGAATCCTGAAAAGTAACGTTTTTATTTAATTTCAAATGCATTTAGTTATACTTATGTTAACTTTATGAACTTAAATACAAATACATTTGACATAAAAAAGACAATAGAATTGTAATACTAGTCATTAAGCTACTACTAATATAATAGTAGTACTTAAAGCGGGTCATGTTTGCAATTGTAACAGCTGAAATCATCAGTATTCCGATATTAACCTGCGGGCCGCATTAAGTGAAGGTGGGGGCCGCATGTGGCCCCCGGGCCGCCAGTTGCCCATGTATGAATTATATGAAGATAAGGCTGAACATGTGTGAAGCGTTCCTTTAACCCCATTAAAACCGAGATAGCATCTGTGTCATTTTAGATTGACATAAGTTGTTGAGAGAACTCTTAGGATTTAGAACAGTGGTTTAGAACAGTAAAAAGAGCAGATATACAGTACAAGCTCACAGCACGTCACTTCGTGCCACGCTGCAAGCTTGTACACCTGCTATTTTTTAACATTTTTGAAAGAGTCCCTGGCACAAAACATTTTCAGTGTCCTTGAACTACTGATTCAGAAGGCATTTAAGTAGAATCGGCCTCAGCTCTTAATGGGTTAACAAGTGTTGTGCTCTTTTGTGGCTTAGCAGAGACTTCTTAGAAATGTTCTCACAACTTCATTGTGTGAAATGATTTCGGTCTCCTCCTCAGCCTTTAGTGCTTTGTTACAACTGCCCTGATCCTGTGGTACTGTAGCCCATTATTTATTTCCTTCTCAGTGTGTAGAGACATGTTCACCATCAGACATTGAAGTATGCACAATACAATCACATCTCCCTCTATTTCGCTAAATAAATATAGCCTAGTACAATGGTTCTCAAACTTTTAGATTTCAAGGTCTCCCCTTAACTCTAACAGTATACAAATCCATTTGGTTCCATTTGTATACTGTCAGAGTTACATACTTGTAAGGGTCAATTTAGACCCCCCTAAAGGAACCCAGAGAGTCCCTGAAATCCACTTTGAGAACCACTGCCCTAGTAGGTACAGTCTGTCCATATATCCGGTTCATAAGCCCCCCATCCAGTTATTACACTGGCCCGAGCGGGTGCGGTCCGCAGAAAGAGAAAAGAAAAAGACAAGAAAGAGAAAAACATATAGGACAAGACAAAGAAGACTAGACTAGGACAACAAGAACTCAGTCAACACTGTCAGTCAGTCACAACAGTTGTTGCATTTATGCATTTCTTCTTTTTGGTTGGGCTTTTCTGAGCCTTTTATTTGGGACTTACTGGCATGTGGTACTGTACACGCCCTAACTGAGAACTTGGCTATCAAACTCACAATTTCCCTTTTCACTCCATCATGAATATCATCCTAACATCAAACACCTTGCAGCTACCCTGAATCATTTGGCACAGAGGCACTCGTTTCTTAGCAACTCGAGAAGTAAAAGCGGTAAAAAGAACAAACAATATCCGCCTAGTTTTTTTTAGACTCCTTTGTATTTGGAAGTGCAGTCTATCCATAACCAGTTTACCTACTACTAAGCGAGCGAGACCTTTACTGCACTTTGACAACACAAGAAAGGTCAGTGTTTTCACACTCCCAACACAATGTTCAAAACAACAGGGGTGTACATTCGGTCAAAACGTTCCCACGTGTAATGTCTCTCCTTTTAAACACAGAAAAGGTTGCAGGTGTGCTACTTTGGCTAACAAGCAAATAAGCTAACCACGTCCAGGTGGGGTCTGTCTGTAAAGCATTATTAGAAACAAATGTTCTCACATGTTTTTTTTAACTGGTTTCTTAAACAGTGCCACACAAATATAGCCCAGAGCTATATTCAATCATTTACTGCTCCCCAAAAGAGAGAAGTTCATTTGTTCTTATTTTGACAGACTAATAATGGATGTATGAAACCATGAAAGCCAATGGAAAGTGTTACAGCGCACTTGTCTTGCATAAAAGATTGAATTCATCCCCTCTTTTTGAGAGTCAGTTGCCCTTCAAAGGGAACTAAACAATGTCACTCATTCATCATCCCATTGACTGGCCAAAATGATCTAATCTCACTATATTGGCATTTGGCCCTCGGCTGAAAAAGCAATCTGAAAAACATGCAGGGTTACGACTGAGGGACTTCCTGTTCTGTTCTGCTCATATTTTCTGATGTTTTGAATGAACACCTTGAAGCCTGATTTATACTTTTGTCGTACAACGGTGTTGTGCAACCGGTATAGCAGACCTACAAGCTCACAACATGTCGCTGTTGTGAGCTTGCAGTGGTGGAAAGTAAGTACATTTACTCAAGTACTGTACTTGAGTACAATTTTGAGATATTTTTTTACTTTACTTGAGTATTTAATTTTTTGTAATACTTTATACTTATACTCCACTACATCTTAGAGGTAAATATTGTACTTTTTACTCCACTACAATTATTTGACAGCTTTAGTTAGGCTATTACTTTGCAGATTTGGATTATTAAGACAAAACATACATTAATCAACTAAGCACTATTTTGAACTTCGGCTATTTGAAAATAGCCGATCTACAAGCACACAACGCGTCGCTTAGCGACGCGTTGTGTGCTTGTAGATCTGCTATTTTCAAAAGATTTGTATACATTTTGAAACCTGAAATGGGACTAGTCTGCATAATGAGTAATTTTACTTTTGGTACTTTAAGTACAATTTGACACCAGTAGCCTACTTTTATACTTTTACTCAAGTAAAATGTGAATACAGAACAATAACAGAGTCTTTCTATAGGGTATTGGTACTTTTTCGTTGTTAAAAATGTGAGTACTTCTTCCACCACTGCTTGTAGGTCTGCTATTGTACGGAAGGACTGGACTGGTGTAAATTAGGCTTCACAAAGGCTTTGCTACCATCTGCTTGTAATTTGTCCCGTCAGTCAGAGTTGACGCTCAGGCCGTCAACACCTCATAAGATTGATGGTCACATGGGGGCGCTACCATTTGCAGGGCATAATGTGTACCATGGGCACCCATGGGCTCACACGCAGTGTTGCCAGATTTTGCGAGAGAAATAAGCAACCAGGTGTATGAAAACAAATCCAAAAGAAGCGACTATTATAGGCCACGTGACCACTTTAAACCTATAAACTCTCTCACAAGCTTGTAGATATGCAACAAAAAAATGTGGTCTTGCAAAAAAATAAGGGAAATATTCTGAATATTTTAGAAATATTTTCACAACACAAAGCTTGTATGGGTGGTCCTAATGCAAAATGTTTACAGATGGGGATATGCAGACAAATACATATTATATCATATATCATATTTGGGGGTTCCTTGACATGAAAATGTTTGAGAACCACTGGTTTAAACAACATTAGGAAACTAGCTCCAAATAAGCAACAAGCCCCCCCAAAAAAAAACGCAACCCGCAACTACCAATATTTACCACCGACTTTACAGAAATCAAGGCCAACGTTGCTTATAATAAGCAGACATGGCAACGCTGCTCACGCTTTACATGTGGTTCCTTTTAGCCAAGCTTCCAAGCCATAATCTGTCTCTGGTTTCCTTGTCTGCCACATTGAAACAGACCACTCTGAAAATTGCTCAAAGTAAAAGCTCATAATTACGCTATTTTGCACATTTTGGTCAATTTCCCCACTGTTTTTTTTTGTTCTCCATGGAACTGGTTGTAGTGTGCACTGTGCACACAGTAATGTTGTTACACTGGTCGTAGGCCTACTATACGCCACAGCCAAGATGGAGCGTTAACCCCACGCCACAGCCAAGCTGTAATCCATTACTTTTTTTGTGTGAATGAAACATACATTTTGATCAATCTCATTATGTTAAATGAGCTGTCCCTTACAGCTCAACAGTACAACATCTTCAGCTCACGCATGGGGGTACCCGGGTTTGAATCCCGGGTACATGTAACATGATGACATTAAGGATTGGCAGCTTTTAACACATTCCCTGCCAGAGTTTATTCATAAGGTACTCACCCACTGCCAGCGTTTTTGAGTTTTATAGCCTTTTGAACCGTTCACAAAAACATTATATCCATTAAAATCCGTGATCGGATGGTGTTTATAAACAGCAACGACGGACGTACGAGCCCTCATAATGTTTACACTTTTTTTTCTTTTTCTTCTTCTGTGGTATCAGCGGCCAAAAGAGGCTGCAAAAGTCATATCCGTTTGGCTGTGACGTGGCTGTGACGTTTCCCCACCGGCCATCTTAGATTAGCTTAGCCTCCGATCGGCTATCAGATCGTTTTTAAACACAAAGAGGATAACCGTTCGTCGATCAAAGAAAAGAAAATACAACCGGAGCTTACCATTCGTTTTTTAAACCGTGTGAAAACCATGATCTTTAGCCAAAACCAGGGAAAAACTGTTTTTTCAAGATAAAAAACGAACCGGAAACGGTTGTCGGAAATTTTCTCATAGGATGGGTCGGAAGCGTCATGGGGAAAAAAAAATCAAGGATGGTACCAAAACATTTTTTTTTCGTTATCAAACCACATAAAAAGACGATCCCGAGATATCTGGGGATACGCAGGTAACGGGTGGATTTAATGTCCCGAGATATCTCGGGATTGGCAGTATATGTGTTAAGCACTATATCGCCTCTGTCGGGTGGAAACCTCATATGTCCAAAACTGTTACCGTACTTTTCAGGATTCAAATTAAAAAACACAAAAAGTAGCAGATCTACAAGCTCAAATCGTGTCGCTTCGCACCGCGTATTGTTTAAAAAGTTGCTCCAACTCCAAAAGTGTCAGCAGGTTTCTAACACAATGCAAGGGTGTTTAAATATAATTATATACTGTACACATTTATGGGGGAACCATTGGAATTTTCTCCTATTACATACCCAACATAGGGAGACCAGGTCAAAAGTGTCTAATTTGCAGGCTTGAGGTATAACAACCTCCACCCAGAGGACAAAAGAGACTAAATGAGGCCAGATAGGCTTTTAGGTCAGGGACCCATTATTAGCATGTCAATGGCTGATGGAAACATGGAAAACATGCTCACAACACACTGACTGACTGACTGACTGACTGGCTGCACACTTTACCACCTCATCTCTTTCAGCTGGCAGGCTACCAGGGGCACACGCACACGCACGCACACGCACACGCACACACACGCACACGCACACGCACACGCACACGCACACGCACACACACAGTAAAAAAATCCTCAGTGTTAACCTGTTAACGTATGTGTGTGTGCGTGCGTGCGCTTGTGTGTGTGTGTGTGTGTGTGTGTGTGTGACAGCGAGGCTGCCTGCAACTGGGGCGAAACAAAATGCTTCCTAAAAGCAATGTTGATTGCTGATGTTCTTTTTTTACATGAATGGAGAGGGAGTGAGCAACTACTGTACTTTGTGTGAGTTATACAAGTAGCATAATTCCTTTCCATATATATATATATATATATTTATGTACGTGAACGTGTGTACGAAACATTTCAGAGACTATTCGTTTTTTAAGTCCGACGTCTTTTTGTAGTCCGGCGTCACTTCCGGGTCCAAAAGGCACCAGCGCCGTCCACTCTTCATTGTAAACAAATATGTCGGAACACGTAAATCTTTTTTACAATAACCTCCTTTTTCAGAAATGAACCATTGAGGGTTAATAAGGGTCTTAAAGCTAATATCATAGACCATACATGGGCAACTGGCGGCCCGGGGCCCGGGGGCCACATGCGGCCCCCACCTTCAGTTAATGCGGCCCGCAGGATAAAATTGGAATACTGATATATTATTTATTTCAGCTGTTACAATTCAAACATGACCCGTTTTAATTACTTCAGTATACATTAGTAGCTTAATGACTAGTATTACAATTCTATTGTCTTTTTTATGTCCAATGTATTTGTATTTAAGTTCATAAAGTTAACATAAGTATAACTAAATGCATTTTAAATTAAACAAAAATGTTACTTTTCAGGATTCCAATTAAAAAACGGCAAAAACTAAATTCTGGATTCCAATTCAAAACAGCGCCGCGTTTTGAGCTTGTAGATTGGCTATTTTTGCTACTTTTGTGTGACAGAAAGGCGAAAAAAGTTTAAATACGGAGAGACAGTATACAGTATGCAATGTGGCCCTCTGGAGTGAGTGTGGAAATATAGTGGCCCTCTCCATCATCAAAGTTGCCCACCCCTGTCATAGACAGTAAAATCACACCTGTGTGAAGGTAGCGGCGCCTTTGATACATTTTGTCATCAATAAGTGTTTATAATGTGTTTATAGCCACGTGTCACGTGAAGCTTGACCAATCACCTTGTTGACGTGTCTGACCAATCAGAACGTTGACGCAAAAGCCAGGTATAGAGCAGGATCCGCGGCTAGCGCCGCTAAAAAGTAGGCTAATATATATATTTATATACATATGTATTTATTGTATGTATTTTATTCATTATTATTAACATTATATTATTTATTTTTAATTATTTATATATATTTATATATGTATGTATATATATATATATATATATATATATATAAAATAACGATTTCCTCTTCTCTTTGTCGTTGCCAGGAAAGCGGTAGAATGACACTTTAGTCGTTATTTTAGTCTCAGATCTGTTAAAACAGCGAGGGACACAGCACTGCAGCACTGCATATTGGCAAAACACACACTTGGACCTGACTTGGACCCAGGAGTTGTTCTGACGGGGCGCATACAACAGGCTTAACAACAGAATAGAGCACCGAAGTCTGACATCACTGCCGCTAGAGGGCGCTGTCCCCCTGGTTCGTGGCTTTATTTTTTGTGTTGATATCCCCATAGCGGAATCTTAGATCACGTCACGAACACGAACTGTGTTCCAAACATAAACACACATAAACAAAGGGTGTCGGGGAGGGGGGCGCAGGGGGTCGAGGGTCTCCTCTATTCACCGGAACAAAAATGTTGTAACCGCAATCGGCCAATTTGTTGCTACGGGCCGTTGAATAAGGCTTGTTTTCACCAAAACATGTTCCCACCGGGACGCTGATCAAGATCAGCGTCCCGGTTGACAGGAGAGATGATCAGAGGAGCAGAGTTTGTACCATCATTGTTATAACGGGGACTGAAGAATGTATAGAGTTTCTCAGTGAAGGTGCAGCCAGTGAAGGAGTAGAGATGAACTCTGGTCTCCACATCATAAAAGGAGACCAGACCCTCCTCATAATCCACAAACACTCCCACTTTCTGGAGCTCCTCTCTTACAGGGAGGAGGACAGAAGGGCAAGTAGCAGCCTTGTACTCATTTCCGTACCTCAACCCTATAGTCCAGTAACCATTGTTGGGGGTCAGAGCGATTGATCCCTTCCTGTTGATGGACTCTCTGACCACTCCTAGATCCCACTCAGTCTTCCCTGTAACCTGAACCACGTAATAAAACCTTCCTGAGGAGAAGCTTTGTTTTCCTAAGACATTGACACATAGTGAGAATCTCTCTTTGTTGTCTGGGAGATTCTTCGTTACGTCTCCTTCATTCACTTGTTTTCCATCCTCAGACAGGATGAGTTTGGGATTTGCTGTATCAGGGTCCAGAATTACATCCACTGCATATTGCTGGATCCGCCTCAGCTCAACTTCAAACATCTTCTCCATCTCCTGACTGAGTGTCTCCTCCAGATGAGCCACAGCTGTCCTCACAGTCCCCACATAGGAAGACTGATGGACATTGACCTTTGTCCAGTCCTTGGTGGGTGGAGGTGTGTTGATGGATGTCAAGCCATGGAGGTGGAGGTGGTCTTCAGTGCGTGAGAGCTGCTTCAGCTCAGAGCATCTCTTCTCCAACTGAGTGATTTCCTGTTCCAGCTCTTTGATGAAGCCTTCAGCCTGTTTCTCTGTTGTTTTCTGCTTCTCTTCAATCACATCAATGAGCTCGGCCTGGCTTCTCTCAATACAGCTGATCAGAGCAGTGAAGACCTGCACACTGCCTGCTATCACTGTGTCTGCATCTTTCCTGCTGAGCTCTACCGAGTGTTTGACCTCCTGAATCTTCACTTGTCTCTCCTGGATCATCTTCTGAACTTCAGCCTCTGTCTTTGCTTCATACTCTTCTTTCAACTTGTGATTCCTGAACTGATGAACCATTTCAGAAATACAAGTATTCACATATACCTCTGGTCTGTAATTGAATATCTTTGTACACAGTGGACACTGACACACATCACTAGTGTCCCAGTGATGTGAGATACAGGTTCTGCAGTAGGTGTGTCCACATGGAGTGCAGATTGGATCAGTGAACACATCCAGACAGATAGCACAACGTAAATTCTCTTCAGTCAGGAGACCGCTGGAAGACACCATTTCTACACACTGAGATTAAAAGTGCTCCTCACACTAATCAGCTTTTAAGTCAAGCTGACTGGAATCTGTCATCATCAACTATGGTGTCAGTCTTGCCCAAATATGGAGTTCCACATGGCTCCAAATTGACCAACCTGAGCTTGCCTTTTTAGGAAACCAGAGGTTCGGGCTAGAGTTCGGGCCACTACGCGGCCCTCACACAGGCCACTTTCACCGGTTTTCGATCGCCGATTTTCGATTGAGTTGAAATGTATTTATTCATTCATTATCTTTTTCAAACAATTATGAAAATAGGATATCTACAAGTTGCATCATGACACGTTGTGAGCTTGTAGATCAGCTATTTGTGCTATTTTTGAGATGGGGCTCAAGCGGTTTCTTGCTATACCCAGTTTCTCTGAAATGCCGCCTCTGGGTATAAACTAAAGCCACGGCAAACATAATAATGTGTAAACACAATAAATGTCATTTCAAAGTTCTAGAATCACTTTGTAGGCTTGGTGCTTGGTAATTGGTCTCAAATGTCTGCTATAGATAACATGTTTGAATTGAGCTATTGCCAAAACAAATGGCACGGTACACCACGGAGAAAACAATTACTCAGTCCTCCTGCTATTGTTCACAGGTATTACCCCAGAGGCGTTTGCTATAGTTGACGGATGAACGCGTTATTGTGCACCGTTAGATAAAAGCCAAGAAAAAGAAGAAAAATATGTTTAAGCTAGTTCTCTGTCAGTTCAAAGGGGGCAGAGGGATCCATTCATGCTGCCATAATAAGCTGTTTACACTTTTCCCTTCAAGTATTTTTGTTCCTGACATGCAGACCTCCTACTGCAGGTATGCGAGGTACAGGAAAGAGGATTTTCTGTATTATCTGTCCAAAGTTTTGCGAGGCAGGGAGATAAAAGGATACAAGTGGCTCATAGCCAGACGAGAGAGAGAAGGCTTGTACCCATAGGGGTCTGGAGAGAGATACAGTCAGTGGTGGAAAAGTAAAAGTATCAATACTGCAATGTAGAGATACTCTGTTAGTAAAAGTCTGGAATTAAAAATGTAGTACAAAAGCATGGTATCAAAATGTACTTAAAGACGGGGTGCCGTGATTTTCAGTGATTTCTCCCTCCCCCCCCCCAAAACATAATCATCAGGTATTATGGTT
Organism: Gymnoscopelus microlampas; assembly: GCF_963454915.1. NCBI lineage: Eukaryota > Metazoa > Chordata > Actinopteri > Myctophiformes > Myctophidae > Gymnoscopelus > Gymnoscopelus microlampas. The sequence continues at coordinate 52,734,990 of NC_139943.1, read as the reverse complement.
ATACTAGGAGGAAGATTTTTTTCAAAAAAAGTGTACAGAAAGTGTTATGTTTTTATGTGGACACGCCTCCAGTTCATTAAGTATACCTGGTTCTCACCTTAGCACCTCCCACCTGAACCAGTCCCTCCGCCTCCTCCTACAAGACCACCCACCTGTCCTAGTCCCTCTTCCTCCTCATGCCCACACCTGTTTGTGTTATGATAATGAGGGGGAGGGTATATTTCTACTGCGTCATTAAAGCGCTGTTATTCTATTGGCACGTTTGACCCTCAAGGTTTCAGCCTCCAGGAAGAAACTCAAAATAGTCAGAGAAGACATAAAACACCATAAAAACACCACCAGAAGGTGAACTATGTTTAACCACATGAACCCTAATAGTGTACCTATTCTGGACCCGTCAGACTAGGTGAACATTCGTCCAGAAATAGCCAATGCACAAGCTCACAACGTGTCGCAGGCAGCAGCAGCACAATGCGTCGTGAGCGAAGAGATTAGTACAGTACGGGCCCCCTGCGGTACGCCGGTCAACAAAGTATACAGGGTTTAAAGGGCAAGACCACTTTGGTAGAGGTTTGGGTTGTGTAGTTATGATGTAAAATAAAAAAATAATTGCTCCATTGATTAGAAATTGATAAATCTAAATATACTCCTCATTGACTTTGTTCGGGTTAAACAGCTCTCAAAGTCACTCTTTTAGCACGTAAACAAGCGTAAACAAAGTTGATTCAGACAATATAGAACATCACCAAACCCAGCACTGTTTGTTTTTTAATACACATTTTAACTCCCTGTTGATTTCTTGTCCACATTTCGAGTTACATCATGGCAAGGTAACTACACAACCCAAACTTCTACCAAAGTGGGCTTGCCCTTTAAGTGGTTAATACATAAAACTAAAACAGCCAATCATAATGAAAATTAGGAAATCTTTGATTTATGATAATTCACCACGTCAACTGACATAATCTTTGAATTCCCAGTCTACAGCTGGCTATGGCTGAGCGGAGTCACTGTCGCGGCAGTTGAAGGATATTTGTGTTCTGTGCTCATATTCTGCAATCATACAGACAGTAAGGGTCAGAGGATGTTTTGGCGCCGGGCGGCGGGGAGGGCAGACGGGAGGTCGGGGGGTATCATTGGTGTGGCGTTAGCAGTGGGCAAAGTCGGTTTGGGCGAAACAATGCCCTCCTTCTGCCTGTCTGTGCCCCCTCCGGCCCCACAACTGCCCTACTGTGCGTGACAGCCAGCCTCCGACCATGTGTCACCCATATTCTGTTTGTTGTGACGCCCACATAGCTAGGAGGGGAGGGAAGGGGAGGGGAGAGGAGAGGGGCTCGATGAGGTAATACACTCGGTTCTCAACATCGAGTCTGGGGACCACAAGGCGTCCAAAATGGACTCTTATGGGTCTGTAACTCTGAGAATATATAAATCCTCTTCAATGTTTTTCAGGCCAAGGATTTTGCGACCCCCCCTGTAACTCTGAGACCCCCTTAGGGCTCCCGGACCCCCTGTTGAAGACTCCTGGACTATAAATCATTCATAGATAGTGTTTATTATGCTTGTCCATCCGTCCGTCTCTCATGGACTTCAATGCATTCCATTGAACATTGGGCTCCAGTTTGCCCTCCCGGTGGGATGAATCTGCCAGCTGGAATTGCCGGATCGAGAAAGTGAGGTATGTGTCCTTTCCTTCTTTACATAACCTTGGAGAGGACCAGCAGGAGGGGAGGTGATGAGCTAGGATAACGAGGGAGGGGGGAGGAACCACCGTGGAGTCTGGGGGTTTGAATCCATCACGGTGCATCTGGCTTTGTCGAGCATCTATACTGTACGAATGTCTAAAAATCTTTAGAAAATAGCAGATCTACAAGCTCACAATGCGTCGCCTTGCGACACGTTGTGAGCTTGTAGATCGGCGATTTGCCTTTAACTAAAGGTATATTACTACTCACTACTACTGTGTCACGCTTTACCACATTCAAATTAAATCAAGAGGGATGCAAATTTGCTCCAAACAGAGGTTCAAAAACAGGATGCAAAAAATCCAGGCAATTAATTAAAGATTTGCCCTACAGTCCATGATACCCTGCCTCATGCATTCTTAGTCTTTCCTAATCGAAGCCAAAAAATGACTGGAGAGCGTCCTTGGAGAAGTCAAAATAGTGTGAAGTGTGCTGCCTACTGGTGTGTCATGTTGATTGATGATAACACTGCTTTTTGGCACTCACTTCATCTCTCCCATCACTAGCCTGGTAAACAGTCCCGGTCGTGTGGGGGCCAGCTTGGAGGCCAGACCGCTCTGCAGAGCACACATGATAATGTGAATTCAAGCGACTGGGATTCAAGAGACTGGCATGGTCTGTCTGTCTGCCTGCCTTCCTGTCTCTATCCCCGGATAGATAGATAGATAGATAGATAGATAGATAGATAGATAGATAGATAGATAGATAGATAGATAGATAGATAGATAGATAGATAGATAGATAGATAGATAGATAGATAGATAGATAGATAGATAGATAGATAGATAGATAGATAGATAGATAGATAGATAGATAGATAGATAGGTCTGTCTGTCTGTCTGTCTGTCTGTCTGTCTGTCTGTCTGTCTGTCTGTCTGTCTGACAGACAGACAGACAGACAGACAGACAATTTTGATATCTAATCCCATAAAAAAAACACATTATACATGAAAAGTATTATGTCAGATGCTACAGTATTACTTTCCATCTGCTGTTGGACAGAAAGGACATAATAAGTGAATTTGAGCTGGGCACCGGACACCAGCCATTTCCTGGGTTTATGGCGCTCTCCCCATACAATGCCAAACCCAAGTGTGCCAGAACTTCTTCATGAATTCATGAAGATCAAATGCATTTTGCTTGAGGAGAGAACATATTCAGATGCAAATCCTAACATGAGACCCAAAGGGGGTAAAATTGGAATCGATTCAAATGAATCTGGAGAGGAGGCAGAATCGCTTGAACATTTTCCGAAAATTATATTTTCAAATGGGACATTATTCATTCTCGTTCCCCTTTACCCCCCTCAACAGCCCCCATCTCAATAGGCATTCACGAAGCCAAGCTAGTCATGATATAATCTGAGTTCCCAGAAGTTTTCGCCAGCTCTGGCGAGGAACTTCTGGGCCACAGCCCTGGTATTTGTGGGCGGGATGTACGTCACGCTCTGAATCTGAGCGGACACGCCTCTTACCGGTCTGAGAGCTGTGCAACTCGTCTAAAAAGTCCGACGAGAGGCAAACAGCAGTACACAACAATGGCGGCCGAAATTTCTCAAGGGGAAATTGCTTCCCGTCGATCCTATTTAGATGCATCACCCACTGCATGTGGATCCCGCCCCCTTTTCTTCATTGGCTGTTGATTTGAATCACAACGCAGTGGCCGCGCCCCTGCTGTCCAAGCTCCGACGCTAACCCTCCCAGACTAGTCATGATATGACCTGCATTGTATTCACGTTTATAAGTGAAATAATCATTTCCACGGAGACGCTGCTAAATTTGTTTTAGATGGATGTTGCAGTTAAATGTGTATGATGTGTACGTCAAGCCTGCTTTATACACTGCTGTCGCCAGCAAATAGTAGATTAATTAGCTCACAATAACACGTTGTGGATGTGACACGTTGTGAGCTTATACATTTTGTCTATTTGCTGTCCAATGCGCTGTATATGAGCATAAATCAGGCATTACACACACAGAGCCAGACAGACACAAATAGACACACTGATCACATCACATTTAATGTAATGACCACACAGCAACAGCAAATACTCCCATAACTGACTGCTCACACACATAAAAGTGTGCGTAATTTGGCCACATCACACCCACCCTCCGTTCACTCCACTGGCTCCCCATTACATCCAGGACACAGAACAAAGCTTTTTCTTGGGTCTTTTAATTCGTTTTTAATCTATCTTTTCCCCCAAGAAAGGGTCTTCTTGTTGTTTTGCCCTGATTTTGTTATATTTGTGCCTTTTGATTTAACACTGTAGCACTTTGTGATTTCCAAAGTGTGTTATAGATCAAATGTATAATAAAACACATGGCATGCCGATACGGCACCAGTTAAAGCAACACGTTTTAAAACTAGTGCAGGAGGTACTTCTTTGGCTTACTGGTAGTGAGCATACAAAGTTTGGCTCTGATCTGGTCCAGCAGGTTTGTGAGATTAGCTCCAGGCACACTTAACAGACAGCTGGCCTCTGGCAGAGCCACAGCACAAGACACCAGCGTCTACATTTCTCAATGGAAGAGTAAGGAGAGGAGAAATGGCCTGGAATGGCCAGACTAATATCACAGCGTAGATATTAGTCTGGAATCTCTGTGTGGAACCTGCATTTCCGAGGGGCAAATTCAAACAATGCCTCTGGTGATAAACCCCTGATTGGTCCCTCACAACATCGGAGGGAGAGAAATCCGATCTCTATTGAGAGGGGCCAGACCTGATCTGCTGAGGGCATTTTTTTTGTTGCAATGGCAGATTCGTCTGGAACCAGGCTAAAGGAGACCCACTTCCAACCACAGCACTAATTGTATTAACATACTCTAGACCAGTGGTTCTCAAACGTTTTCATATCAAGGACCCCCAAAATGATATGTAGGCTATTTGGCTGCAGACCCCCAGATCAAAATATTTTGTGCCAGGGACCTTCCAGAAGCAAAGATTTGAGTTGTTTGACAAAAATGTTTGCTTTAAATAAATATATAATATATACAAAGACTTGCACAAATTTTCAAGATTTTTCAAGCTCATAGTGCGGCACGAGGTGACGCGCTATGAGCTTGTATATCTGCTATTTTTGAATAGCCAAAGTATAAAATATAAAGTGGTTGAAGTGTTTAAAAGGATTGTGACACTATATTAACACATGTAGCTGGGGTTGGTTTCATTTTAGGCCCTCAAGAGTTAAAGATATAGTGCTTGGCAACGTGTCGTCACCACGGGGGGGGGGGGGGGGGGGCGTGGCATAGTAGCTGCAGACATACTGGTGGGAGTCAATGTTAAGTCAACCTGTTTATCCCCCACCAAGATGTCCGCCTCCAAATGACACTTGTTGACGCCCCCTTCAGGATTTTTTGCTACGCACTATAAGGGTCCATTTGGTTACCATCATCATTTAGCTGGGGACCACCTGGACTGCCTTAAGGACCACTGGTGTTCCCCGGACCACATGGTTGAAAACCACTGGTCTAGACCTAACAGATTGGTTAAAACAACATAATTCCCCCAGATGGTATAGCTTTAAAAACAGTGATGTGTGGACATAGAAACAAGGTCAGGGAAGGACATTCCTTTATAGTGAGATGAAAGTCAAAGACTTGGAGCCTAGTATATGATGATTTGTTCTATGACAGGGGTCTTCAACAGGGGGTCAGGGACCCCTAGGGGGTCCTCAGAGTTACTACAGGGGTCCGCCAAATCTTTGTGTGATAGGATTTTTTAACCACTTGAACCCTATCATCCCTTTTCTGAGGAAAACGTTTTGCCAAAAATAACAGATCTACAAGCTCACAACGCCTCGCGTGAGCTTGTAGATCTGCTATTTTTGGCAAAGAGGTATAGGTGTAGAGGAAACAAAGAGCAGACCTAATTTAAAACAAAGTTATGTAGTGGGGTTCCTTGCTTCATCTCTCTCTCAGTTAGGGGGTCCCTGGCCTGAAAACATTGAGGACCCCTGTTCTATGATCTATGATCATCTGTGAGTCACATGACATGAACACATGGGCTGACTGTTCAAGTCTAATGGGGTTTAAGTGGCTTCCATGATAATTCTGACATGATGAGTCAGACTGGTCCTCTCTTACCCTGCACGAGCATGGACAAGAAAACGACACTATCACTGGCCATAAATGTAATAAAATAAATGATATACCAAAAAATATATATTTCAGGCACACATGCATGATTGAGACTGAGCGCATAAACTACACGCATGCATGAATGCACGCACACACTTAGAATCAGGGAACTGAGTCTTTGAAGTAGAGTAGTGTACGCGCGCACACACACACACACACACACACACACACACACACACACACACACACACACACACACACACACACACACACACACACACACACACACACACACACACACACACACACACACACACACACACACACTTCACAAGATAGCTTCTTTGAGGACAGTGTCTCTCGGCTGTACATCAAAGCTGTGCTCTTCAAGTGCATCCACTGACCACCTGTTGTGCCTTTGCCCACGAGGTCAGAACATAAAATGCAAATGACATCAAAGAACAACATTTGCTCTTGAGACGAAGCTCCGGCTTCCTCTATTACAGCCTCCTATATCTATCGTCCTTATTATTCCTAAGATGTTTTCAAATATGATAGAGACAGGTGAGACATGGTTGCTGTATCTCTGAATTCTACAAACATTAAGTTTACATTTCAGCCTATTCTTTTACATTTGAACCATTTTGAACCCTATATGCGTACAGTATAGCTGACTGGAGTCTCCCAGGAGTCTCTAGTACTATAGGCCCCCCCCCTTTCCCTTTACACAAAATATCTTAGCAAGTAATGGCCGATCTACAAGCTCCCAACGTGATGCGTTGCGACGCGTTGTGAGCTTGTAGATCTGATACTTTTCATAGAATGTTCGCCACCCCGATTAGGGACGCTATATGGCTCATGTGATTATACAATTTTAAGTCTATTGAATGATTCTGCACATTGACATACCTGCGTACGACCAGTCGATGTCTTCTGAGAATTTGCGCTGATTCCGGTAGCCGTAGCCTTGTACCACTTGAGCTGCAATAAAGAAAAGGTGGGGGTTTAATCAGAACACGTTCATCATAACTGATTTCTTTGATCAGATTACATCAGTAACAAACACCTTTAACCCTTTAAGACCTGAGGCCGATTCTGCAAAATGTCTTCTAAATCCTACGAGTATTCTGAAAAAACGTATGTTTCTATAATCAGAGGTGCTCAAACCTTTGTCAAGGACCCCCAAAATGATATGTATTTGGCCGCGAACCCCCGTCTCAAAATATTTTGTTCCAGGGACCCCCAGATGCAAAGATTTGAGTTCAAATGTTAAATTTAATACAATATATATTCAAAGATTTGCACATATTTTCACGATTTTCAAAAATAGCAGATCTACAAGCACATAGCGCGGCACTCGGTGCCGCGCTATGAGCTTGTATATCTGCTATTTTTGAATAGCCAAAGTGTAAACAGTGTGACACAGATGCTGGTATGTCACGCCAACAAGTCTCGACTCTAATAAAAAAAAGATTATGAATGAACATGTGTCAACGCAACCATAAAACACCACAGGTATGCAATGCATGCACACAGACAGTGTGCACATCCAGCACACGAAAAAGCCCAAAGGGTCTAGTCCATTCCAACGATGCTTATCTTTTTACAAGCAGGAGTTAAGCTAATTGGATACTAAAAGTCAGAGAATATTGTACGATTCAAGGTATCTCTCCACTAAACAGACTATACTACAGATTACTACAGACTGGCAGTCCAATGAAGTCGGGAGATCAGTCGGTTGGAAGAGGTGAAAAAAAGTTGCTGAATGCACCTGAGACCCGACACCAAGGGGTGACTTGATGATGGAGGGGGACACTATATTTCCACACTCACTCCAGAGGGCCATCACTGGATATACTGTCAGACACCTCTTATCTCTGTATCTTAACTTTTTTCGTAAAATAATCGCCATTCTATATCACACAAAAGTAGCAAAAATAGCCGACTAAAATATTGTACTTTTACTCCACTAAAATCATTAAAAAACGTTAGTCACTATAGTTACTTTTTAGATTTTTATTTTTATTACTAAACATTCATTAACCACTTAAGCTCTATATATATTTCGGCTATTTGAAAATAGCCGATCTACAAGCTCACAACGTGTCGCGATGCGACACGTTGTGAGCTTGTAGATCTGCTATTTTCAAATGATTTGTATACATTTTGAAAACTTGAAATGGGACATTCTGCATGATGAGTACTTTCACCTTTGGTACTTTAAGTACATTTTTATGCCAATACTTTTGTACTTTTACTCAAGTAAATTCAGAATCCCGGACTTCTACTTGTAACAGAGTGTTTCTCCATTGCAGTATTGATACTTTTACTTAAGTCAAATATCTGAGTACTTTTTCCACCACTGCTGAGCAGCAGCACAGGGAGCTTTTTCTCCCCAGCATGCCTGCAGGACATTCACCACAACAGGTGCTGCAGTGGGGCAAAAAATAATTCTGAAGGACAAACACGCCATCCTAGTAAAACGGACTGTTTGTGATGATGTGAAGCGGAAGGCGCTGGAGGTGTGCCTCACAGCCCCCGGGGCTCCTTTTTCACCCAAGTGTATATGACTGTACCCAGGGACGTGCCGAAGGATTTGGAGAGGCAGGGGCTGGAATTTGAAAAGGGCAGCTGCAGCTGATTGCAACACAAGGATGCAACCAGTGGGAACACTAATTCAAAGGCACCACTCTCTTCACACTGGGTGTGATTTTTTTTTTAACAAACAATTACCATACTTTTAGGCCCAAAAACCCAACAAATCCGAAAAGGTATGCTTATTGTCATCAAAGTCACGCACCCAACAAGCTTTGAACTGAGCAGATTGGACCTTCCGTACCAGAGATAATTGGCCAAAACATCTTGAAAACGACCACTTTCGCATTTTTTTCGATCGTTTTTTCCATTGTCGCCTGTTTTTCTTTAATAACACGGGCTAGGAAGGTTGTATGGCGACAAACTAGATACCTGAGTAAAGTTAACTTTGAGCTGCATTCAACACATCCACTGCCATTTCCGTCGGCCTTATCGTTAGGCCGCTATAGGGGCCGTTGAAATGTTTTTTTTTTTTGTTTATTATTATCTTTTTTTCTGGAGACGGCACTTTTTTAGCGCCGGGTAAAAGGGCAGGGGCTCAAGCCCCCTTCCATGTCTATGTGTGCACGACGTGCATGACTGTACCCGCACTGTTTGCATTTCTGTGTAATAAAGTATTCAATCAATCAATCAAAGTCTCCAAAATTGTATTTTCCCCTGCGGATGTCTGAAAGAAACTAAGACAGTGGTTCTCAACCCGTGGTCCTTGAGGCGGTTCCAGGTGGTCCCCAGCTAAATGGTGGAGAGTTGGTAACCAAATGGACCCTTTATTGGATAGATCTTTAACTCTTGAGAGTGTAAAATGAAACCAAATGGACCCTTACGGGTCCATTTGGTTTCATCTTGCGCTCTCAAGAGTTAAATTATTCTTAAACATCTGCAGTACTTAATTAAAGAATTGTTATTTTGATCAGTATTTTGACAGTTTGCCTGTCATCTCTCCCATGGTACCAACATCAATACAGCATGGAATTGTGTGCAAAATCTTATCCAACGACAACAAAACATTCAAACTTTTGGGTCTGATCGATAGGCTAAATCTCATCAAATGGTGATTCCGTGGCTCAAATGCAGAATAAATAATGGACCTTGATATGAAAATGGATGAAAACCACTGCACTAAAACAAAAGAACAAAAATAACAAAACAAAACAACTAAAGAATCCTGAGCAGCTGCTCAAAAGGTTACTTGCACAATGTACGTATATAGACCATAGACTGTAAAAAAGAATGGACAAAGCCACTCCCCTGCTTTCTACAGAACGAAAATGAAGCCGATAGTTCAGGAACATGCATTCCTCCATCGTTAATATATACAGTAGGCCACGTCCGGAACTCAAACGCTATTGGTTGAGACCAGACACGTGACCAGCGAACCGGAAAACACCCCCAAAAATGCTATTGGTTGGGTAGCTTGTCAATCAAGAGCGGGGGTGGGGAATGAATGCTATTGGTTGTGTAGGTTGTCAATCAAATCATCCCGCCCCTCCTGGAGCATAGCCTACTTTATCGTCAATTTTAGAATAAATGGGACCATAATTTAGCAAAACGCATATCATGATGATTGAAAGGAGACTTTAAACTAGCAACTGGAAGCATATAGAATTTATGACAATTTTTATTACGGTAAGAAAATCTAGTCTAAAGTTTGTCAAAAACCCATTCACTTGCGCTAAAATAAATTCTTTCTGACACTTCAGGTCGGCGCAGGGTAAAACAGCGCCACTCTGGCCATTCATAAGCTTCCGTGTTGGCCTCATCGTAAATATCCAAGCCTTGCCCCTTGATATAGACAAGGGAAATAGACTATAGAATGTGAAGTGACATTTTTTTCATGATGTACAGTACGTGTGTGTGCCGTCTACTTCTTTTGCACATTTGACACTGCTGCGAAAAATACAAGTATACATGATATAATTATTATGCCTCTGCTCTTGTAAATCTTTTGACACAGCTGCTTAAAAGACACTGTGCCTGTCATTAAGCAGTTTAGAATTCTGCCGTTCTACCCGTGTCTTATCTTTATTTCTATTTCATCCTAGAATTTCTTTGTATTATCTTGTTGTGTTGTATTTTTAACCCATTCAATCCGGGAACGCATATGTGTCATTTTAGATTTCTTTGGCTATTCAAAAATAGCAGATATACAAGCTCATAGCACGGCACCGAGTGCCGTGCTATGAGCTTGTAGATCTGCTATTTTAGAAAAATCATGAAAAGTTGTGCAAATCTTTGACTATATATCTTTTAAAGCAAACATTTGTAAAATATTTTGTTCCAGGGACCCCCAAATGCAAAGATTTGAGTTAAAAATGACAAATAAAACCCTTCTTGAATATCTCTTCTTGAACAACAACACAAAGAGTTTTTTTTACTATATCAGTATGCTACAGTACTTTATGCAAACTTATTTCCCAATAATACCGAAGCAAATTCTATACAAATTATTTTCAACCAGGCATCACTCCCTATTGTGGGCTTGTCATTAGAGGCAAAATGTTTACATTTAAATAATATATATTATATATATATATATTTTTGGATGTTGAAACTTTGTCAACACATTTTCAAAATTAGCTAAAATAGCAGATCCACAAGCTCACGAGTCGCTTTTTGAAAAATTGTGAAAGTATGAAATAGGGCTTAGGTGGTTAAAAAGTTTTATGTGGCATTAATAAATCAAAATGAAATGTTCACAGTTTATTTTGCACATGATACTGCATGAATACAGGTTGTGCCTTGAGATTTTGACTTGCCCATTGGTGTTGCTTTTGGGCACAAAACATTGGAAAAGCACTGGTGTAATATCAGGATGTACAGTAAGTAGTACAGCTATCCTGAAGCCCTGAGGGCTTCAGCTCCAGGTAGAAGAATAATTGTCGACAGCTGAATCTCATTCCGTAGCAACAAGCACAAAGCTCCTAACTAGAGACTGACCCATGGCATATTTTTGGGTCCCATGCTGATCCCAAGTCCTAGACCAACGGTTCCCAAACTTTTCAGGCTGTGAAAAGTTTGGGAACCCTAAGCCTAACCCCCTCAAAATAATAATAATAATATATAATAACTGTGGACCCCCCACCCTGACAAGCACTTGGAATTGCAGGCATTACATTTAGTTTGATGTCGGTTCCACAGATAAATATTGCTAAAATAGCCGAACTGCAAGCTCACAGCTGTGAGCTTGTAGATCGGCTATTTTCACAAGTTTGCCTCTTTCTTACGTAATATTTGACAATTTGGCCAACTTGGTTTTAAAAAGATCTTAAAAGTCCTTAAATTGTAACTTTATAAATGTGCAGATACCCTGTATACACTTATACTGTATGTTGATTTGTTAACTATTGAGTGAGAAAACAAGGTCGCACATTAAGCTTATCATCTGGGGACCCCCCAAAAATTATTTGACCACTGTTCTAGATCACTGATAACAGATATTTTGTCAATAAGTGCAAAAGTTTGCAATCGATTTGAAAAACATAAGATTTGATCAATCTCTAAGTAAATAGACATTTCACATAAAAGGAACCTTATTTTACTAAACCATTTAAGTGTTTTTGAAGACTTAGAAAACATGTTCAAACTTTACAAATATATTCAGCAGCTAAAAGAGAAGATGATAAGACTTCTGGACCCCATAGCAACTTATCACACTGAAACAGTAACATTTATTATTCCTTATTATTCCTTATTCAATCTTTATTAGCGGACTCAGGTCCAAATACAGATACAAGGAATAAACATAAAAGAAACACATAACATCCAAATATTCCCCGGTAGGTCAGCCGAAGCCGTGCAGTGAAATGTTCAGTTAACTATTCATTGCTTTTCGGTGCCTCTGGCTAAACAGACTGGAGCAGAGCCAAGGAAACCAAATGTGGTTAGTGACAAAGCAACGGCCATGACTCAGTACTCATTCATGTATCAAACACTAGCTGACATGGTGAGTCGGTAGCAGTGTTGCCAGATTTTGTTCAAGGTTCAAGGTTGTGCTTTATTGTTACATCTTGTGTACAGGTACATAAGAGTAAAACTTATTTTAGTTTGGCTTCCTTTAGACAATGCAGCAGAATAGATAATAATAAAAACTTTTTTTAAAATTATTATTAAAAGAAAGAGAGATGTAAAAAACAATGCAAAAATGAATGTGTGTGTACACCAACAGCATTTCTTTGCAGTTGCTGCCCCTTTACTTTATATAAACAACTTCACAGTATCTTCTATATACTCTATAGGCTAGACTATAGTATATTCTATATGGAATTGGTACTCATTTTCCTAACGCGTTCCGAATGGTGCATTGCACCTTGAAGAGGCAATACAAAACAAAAAGGCAACAAACTAAGTTTCATGCGGGTTTGCTCTCCTCCCACTATGGTCATGACGAGGCTCATCTTTTTTCTGAAGTGATGCCTCTGGCCACGATGACCACAATGAGATGAGATCTCATGATGTGTGTGGTGTTGATTCTGTCTAAGCTTTGGCTGGTGTTGGTCTAATTCAGGATTAGCTGTTTTGCTGCCTGGAGATGGACCGACAAGATATCTCTCAAAGGACTTTGGTTCATGACTGAGCAGAACTCCAAGACTTCAACTGCATGGCTAACAACAGTAGTAGTAGTAGTGACGTTCTCAAGGACACCACGATACATTGCTGGGGCCGGGAATCGAACCAGGGACTTTCTGTTTCCCAGGCTGTCTCTCTACCCCGTTCAGCTATGGCCGGCCTAAAGCTTGCAGTGTGTGTCACATCTGACAAATCACATTACATTATATCAAAATCAAAATGTGTTATGTAAAATAAAAACAAAAAGAGAGAACACCAGACAATGGACATATTCAACTGTACAATCAATCACACATAACCAATAGAATTCCCACCCAAGGCAAACAACAGGTGCTGACTCACTGTAGCGCTGGATCAACTGTTTATTAGTGGTAAACACTACTAAGCAGCAGCAGTTATCTGAGGCTTAAGGACTTCAGGAGAAAGTAATCCTGTAGAGCTGTTGGATTTGTGGTTTATTATAGTGTGATCATATTTGAATGTGTGCATTAAATACTGACTTTAAAATACTAATATCCCCAAAAGTTTCTCCGTCAGTGTGTTGGGCTCAGCAGGCATGTTCAAAGGGTCATGACCTCACAGGAGCCATCTAGTTGAGAACCCTAAACCAGGGGGTCAGGGACTCCTAAGGGGTCCTCAGAGTTACTAAAGGGGGTCCGCCAAACCTTTGTGTTGTTTACAAAGTATTGACGGTTTAAGTGGTTAAACTAGAAAAAGTGCTCCTCGGAGCACAGGTCTCCGCCAGGTCAGGTACGTTATTGTGGCCTCCTGGTGGCGTTATAATAGGCCAAAGTGAAAAGGGTGGCATTTCTTCCTCAGCCTAGTGGGAATGCGTGTGTCAAATTTCACGTAAATCGCAAGCTGCGTTCCTGATTTGAGGCATTTTGTTCAAAACGGACCAATCCTGCAAACTTTGGAAGCCAACCTTAGCCAATCAGGATGGAATATGGAAGATCGGACAGATCCATGTTGACCACATGACTATAGAGATACTGTGTACCAATTTGCGTTATGTTTGGATAAAATCTGTAGGAGTAATATCAAAAAATGTGTTTTGCACAAATCGGCCTCCTGGTGGCGCTATAACAGGCCCATGTAAAGAAATTGGGGCAGAGGTTCTGAATTGTCATCCAGGGAGTGTGTGTGCACAGTTTCGCAGCGCATTTTATACAATTTGTAGTAAGGGGTCCCTGCTTCATCTCGCTCTCTTGCTAAGGGGTCCATCATGAAATATGTCAAACTATTCAAATGAGCGACATTTTAACTGTGACTTTTTAATTGCATGACACAGAGAATGTCTGCCTCCTTTGAATCCCACCGCATTGCCGTTGCTCCCGACCGTGATTCAGTGCAGTTTAGCTTTATAGTCATCGTGACATGTCTTTTTCCAGGCACACGGTTCTGGGTTTGATCCCAGGGAACTCGGAGAGTATGAGTAGCACGGCTGGGGTAACTAAGACGCGCGGTAAGAACTGGGAAATGATGGTAGGTGTGGCACTCCGCCTCAGCTAATCCATCTCCCTGGGGTCTGACACCTTGTAAATGAGATGCCCTCGTTGCTCAGCTGATACAGACAATAAGCCACTACGACCTACTTACTTACTTACATGACATGCAAGTCTCACACCAAGATGCTAATAAAGGAACAACAAGGTATAAAGGGCCCTATCTTGCGGGCCACCTTACCCCTTTTTAGGCATTTTTTACTATTTTGAAAAACATTTTCAAATAGTTCAAGTAGCCGATTTACACGCTCACAACGTGTCGATGTGGGCTTGTATCAAACTCAGAACCGTGTGCCTGGCCCAAAGGCGAGCGCTCTACTGACTGAGCCACCCAGATAAAAGGCATGTCCCGATGACTATAAAGCTAAACTACACTGAATCACGGTCGGGAGCAACGGCAATGCAGTGGGATTCAAAGGAGGCAGACGTTCTCGGTGTCATGCAATTAAAAAGTCACAGTTAAAATGTCGCTCATTTGAATAGTTTGACATATTTCTGATGTTATCACAGCATAGTTCAGGGTTCTCAACTAGAAGTCATGACCCTGCTGACTCACAGTGAAGTCCCAACACACTGACAGAGAAACACAGCTTTTAGGGGTATTAGTATTTTAATATCACTATTTAATGAGAGGGTTCCCAAACTTTTCAGGCCGCGACCCCCCAAAATAATCATATTTGAACTGGGGACCCCCCCACCCTGACAAGCACTCTTTTTAGACATGTTTTACTTTCTCATCCATCTGGTGGAACTGTTCACTCTGAGTGTGTTGGTCTTCATTGAATCATGTCCCGCTAACACTGAGGACCCGCTAAGGCCGTGACCTCTTGTCAAAAGGTCAGGGGTTGTTGGAAGTTCAAGTCTTTTTCTTCTTTTTTTTCATCACAAGCGGGAGAGGGTCTTGAGAGAGGATCTGTTAACACTGTTTAGGGCAGCGCTTCTCAAACTTTTTCATGCCAGGGACCCCCAAATTGATGTAAATTTGGCTGTGGACCCCCATCTGAAAATTTGTTGTGCCAGGGACCCCCCGAAGCAAAGATTTGTGTTAAAATGTTCGCTTTAAAATAAATATATTCAAAGATTTGCACGATTGGTAATCGTTTAGGGGAAACTAATGGTTTAGGGGAATCTAGTGGTTTGAGTGCATGTCTACTGGTGAACATCAGCAATAATAATAATAAGCAGCTGTCAGTCACACAGTGACTCAGTAATGAATGGAATGTCTTCAGAAATGAAGGGAATCAGTGAGTTAGATCTTGTGCTAGCTCAGTCAGTCCCAGAGATCAAATCGGCATAGAAATCGATTAAAGCACTGAACTTATTTCTAGACTGAAACTAATAAGTTAAGTCTTTAATTAGAAAACTCAGACATTCATAATCTCCACATCAATGTTCTCAATCTACCGCCTTCAAATAACATGTTTTACATTTTGTCCTTGCAGATTCTCTCTCTCTGTCTACCTTTCTCATTATATACTGTACGCATGCACACGCACGCACGCACGCACACGCACACACACACACACACACACACACACACACACACACACACACACACACACACACACACACACACACACACACACACACACACACACACACACACACACACACACACACACACAATATTCAGCTGTATATCGTCTCTGTCCGGCGGAAACCTCATACATAATTATGTCCAAAACTGTTACTTTTCAGGCTTAGAATTCAAAAATAGCAAAAGTAGCAGATACATTTCGAGCTTGTAGATCTGCTACTTTTGATGCTTTTGTGTGACGCTGTAGTATGATAAAGAAGGGCGTTAACTCATTGACTGCCATTGACGAGTATAGAGGATATGCGTGTGACATCATCATCAAACCCGGAGGTTATGCAGGAATGCCTACTGAGTGTCAAAAAAATACTTTCTGGCCTTGACAGCCCATGCATCCAAACAGAAAAGTCATACCTGATTGCATTAAACAACATTAAACAATGTTAAACTCATTTTGCATGTTTCTTTGCCACTCGATTTGCCACTCGATGTGCCATTCACTTTAAGCATGCGCATATCCTCTATACTCGCCATTTCAGCCCAAGGCCGCCATTGACAAGTCACTCGTCATGTGGTGTTTTCAGTGGTTTACGCTAGAGGGCGCTGTTCCGCAGCCTGTGAATCATGATGATGATGATGAGGAAGAAGAGCACAGCCAAAGATCACGTGATCAGATGGTTTAGTTCTTAAATGAACAAACGAACATTGATCTTGATAGAACAACAGAGCTATAATTCATATCCTCAGACGATTGTGAGTCTCTGTAATCAATACTATTATTGGGATTGCTAAGCTGTGCTTTTATTTTTACTTCTATTTTACTTCTTGGAGTGGCTGTATTATGCTGTTGTATTGTGCTGCATCGTACCATTGAGTTACATTCTGTACCACTTTGAAAAATAAATACATTTGAATTACAAAAAGATGGTTTAGTTACGGTGTATAGGATTTATAAAAATCTAATTTTCACTGCTTTCTGTTGCTTCTTGGCGAAAACAAGCTGCATTCAACTGCCAATAACTATGGAATGGATTATCGTGGCGGCACAATTTTTTTTGCGCTCGGAATCCCTGGCAAGGACAGCTATAGACGATGTTTTAACTCTGGCAGTTATTTACGGAAAAAAAATTATAATACGGAGATAAGAGGTTTCTGCCAGACAGCAACAATATCCTTCTTGCAAAATGAATTATGAATGGTCTCTGTTATCAATCTGAGGCCCCTCCAACAGACAGTCTCAGACAGTAGGTTGTGGCTGGCAGTAAAAGGATGCAACTTAAATTAAGCCCCTCTCTATCTTTTAAAGTGGAAATGGAAACTAATACAGTGTAAACATTATCCCTGGCATGAAACACCTGTCAGTATAACCAGCCAGGCGGATCAACAGGATTCAATTACAGCGTGTGCGTGCATGCGTGTGTGTGTGCGTGTGTGTGTGTGTGTGTGTGTGTGTGTGTGTGTGTGTGTGTGTGTGTGTGTGTGTGTGTGTGTGTGCGTGCGCGTGTGCGTGTGTGTGTTCATGTTGAGTGTGTAGTGAAGTGCACAGCCACAGTCTGTATTTAGTGCCAACAAAGGATTATCGTCAGAGGCCGTATACTCTTCCCTGGCCGGGTGATCATAGTCTGCCTGATTTATACTTAGTTACACGCTGTGACGCACGCCGAAAATAGCCGATCTACAAGCTCATAATGCGTCGCAGCGTTGCCGCGTTGTGAGTTTGTAGATCGGCTATTTTCATTTGCGTGCTAACTAAGTATTTATTTCATCCTTTAAGTTCAATGAGTGTTCAAGAGTCAGGTGATCTGTCCTTGTGGTCAGCAGCCGTATGACAAGCTGGACACTGTGAGATTTTAATGAGCCTTTGTTATCGGTCAGCCTTTGTTGCCAGATTTTGCAAGAGAAGTCAGCAACCAGGTCTAACAAGCCCAAAAGAAGCGACTATTAGGCTACATGAGCACTTTAAACCTATGCGCATCGGATATTTGAAATTAGCCGATCTACAAGCTGTGAGCTTGTAGATTTACTTTTGTATTTATTTATTGTGAAAAAGGTGAAACATTTTCAATATTTTTTTTACACATTTTAACAACAAAAGTCTATATACAGGGGTCACAAAATACTTTTATATGGGGGGTCCGCAGACAAATGTATATATTAATTTGGGGGTCGTTGACATGAAAATGTTTGGAAACATTAGGAAAAAAGCCCCAAAAAACACGACCCGCAACTAACCAAATATTTACAAGCGACTATACAGAAGAATAAGCCCAAAGTCGCTTATAATAAGCAGACATGGCAACACTAGTCAGTCGCTAACCAGGTAGTGTCTCAAGTCAGGCAACTCTTCCACAATCTTTAAATGCTACAGAGAGTCTGTACACCTCGTAAAAGTCACAAAAAGGAAGCTAGCTGTGATCTGCTATTCAGAACGGAAGGGCATTCATTTGACCAAACATACAAGGGAATATTACCTTTTTAGTACAGCAGAACAGTGGTCAATGACCCCTCTCTAGGATTCAAATCCAGTAACATCTTGGTCTATTTAGAATCAATGACGGTCGTTAACAAGCCATCAACGCACAGCGAGTGTGAACGACCCAGTCAAATATATTCAGTGTCTTAACGATGGTGGTTGAACAATTAAGCAACACTTCAACAGGTGTTAGGCATATTAGAGAGATGCATTATCCCAATTTCCAACACAGAGATATCCTCTTTTAAATGTGTTTTTGTTGCTCATTGAATTACATACACCAGGTAGGTTACAATGACCAATTTATAACTGGATATTCATAATAATTTAAAGTAATCCTGTGCATGTGATTAATTTGGATCTATATGGACAGTTGTGCAGATGCCAGCCTAGCTCCACAAGTAAAACCAGAATCATCAGGCCATAATTGATAGCCTAATTTGTTACATGTAGGCCATGGGTTTTCAACTGATTATGAACCAGGGACCACCACCCTGACTGAGAATCAACCTGGGGACCACTGTTGTGTTGGGAGGGGGGATATGGGCGTGGTGTGGGGGAAAACGCTTGAAATTAAATAATGACTGTTAAGGCCTTCATTTAATTTGTTAATTCGAGGTGAATTAAATTAAAGCCCTTAACAGTCATTATTTAACTGAGATATGCTAGTGGTCCAGAGCTCAGAAAAGATTGAGAACCACTGATCCATTCCTTTCCCCTGGTTGCCCCTATTCTGTTCTCTTAACCTTCCATATTAAACTCATGTTAACTGATTCATTGCAACATATATGAGCAAGCACGTGCAATTGATATGGGCACATTTCCTACTAATGATGACTCAACCAGGTAAACCGGTAGGCCTACAGTTTCCCTTGAAATTCCCATTTCTGTGGAAGTTCTTGAAATCCGACTCCCAAGTAACTGACAACAACATTTATGCGTCATCATACATCATACTGTTTCTCAACTAGTGGTCGATAAAATAAAATATAATACAAATCTTCACTTTCCTACATTACTAAATGCATGGTCAGTGACCACATGCAATACCTTCACGGACCACCAGTAGTCCACAGACCACCAGTTGAAACTGTAGTTAATAATTAAAAGTGCAGAGTGACAAAAGTTGTAAACTACTGAATACCAAATACTCAACTTTCTTCAATCTGACCAGGATTCAATGGGTTTCCCACATGTAAGTTGAGAACACTGTCCATTCTGCTACCACTACAGACACTACACTGTGCATTTAGCAAGACTGACTACAGTAATGTTCTAATCAATGTGGAAAGCAAAACATCGGACATATTTTCAGTTTTAAATGTCATGTTGTTGTATTTGATGGGGAGGGTTAGGTCTGTCAAGATACACTATTTCACGATACTACATGATGTTGGGCATATGATATTGATATGGTACATTATTAATGTTCTTTTCTCATGTAGGCTATCATCAAAATTAGCCATCATCTTTAGTTTGAAATAACAATTATAAAGCACTTTAAAAAACAATTACAAAGTGCTTTGTACAAACAAATAAATAAATGTGTGCAAGCTTAAGGGAGAAGTGGAGTTCTCACTAACTATAAAGGAGGACACATAGACACTAATATAACAAATATAATATAACACTGCATAACTATACATTCTACAAACCTCATATTTTTGTCATCTGGACTTTACCAACCAAGTGCAGCCTAGTTATTTCCAACAGCTCAAACAAAATAAATAATACCAGATACAGTACTATAATACCATCTTAGATTAGATAGGCCTATTTGAGAGTGCAGAGGCATAACTGCTTTGATGCATGTCACATTAACGAGCGTCAACAAGCATCAGCTGACACACAACACCTCCCCTCTGCAGTGCTTTAAACTGAAAGTGACTGGAGTCTGTTTCATTTCTCTCCAAAATACCTTGAATATGATGGAAGACATGATTAATAATTACTGTGATTATGATAAGCTTTACATTTCATATCATACACCATACAGCAAGAACTCCTATAACTTTCACCGGCAAAAAAAATAAAGTTTTTTTTTAATTAAAAAAATAATTAAAAAAATATTACAGTATGACATCATGACCATACCTATCGTCACATTTTAATACCACAATAGGCTATTTCGTGGGACAATATATCGTGACACTCCTATAGGCGGGGAGGGTTAATCTTTTTTTTTTAAACACTTGGGGAGGGTCATTGATTTTTTTTTTTTAGTCAAAGGGAGGGTCATGGCATTTTAAATTAGGGCACACGCATTTTCTCCAGGGGTATCCTTCTTTAAAAATCGACCTGTCCCTAAGCAGCAGCAAGCTAGATATATCTTGTGCTAGCTCAGTCCAGAGATCAAATCAGCATAGCAATTTGGGGGGGGGGGACAGGCTTTAGGCGGAAGTATTTGAAAATTGTGAGGCAACAGCACTGGAGAGAGAGAGAGAGAGAGAGAGAGAGAGAGAGAGAGAGAGAGAGAGAGAGAGAGACAGAGAGACAGAGAGAGAGACTACTAACTAACTGGGCAAAACTCACACGCACGTATAACAAACCAACACTGCTGCCAGGATAATTGTTCTCTCCCCACACCCAAACCTCACGGAACCAAACAACAAAGGCATTGCAAAAATTGCAATCTCCTGGCCATCCCACACACCCACTCAATCACCACCTTTTACCCTATATAATGCCCCGCTGCTCCGGGCGCTACTACAGAACACTGAGGTGCAAAAAGGCGCTCACACTGGGAAAAAAGCCTGATAATACCTGTAGTCATTAAACAACAGGCGTCGCTGGTCAGGCCTGAGTGTGTACCGCTGTCTGTCATTTTGTGTTGTTATTGCTGTTGTATTGTTGGCAGTGTGCTGTTGCTATTGTATGATAAGTACATTGCTGTGGAAAGGAATTTCCGCTTGAGGGACAACATCGTCCCAGTTTGAGAGTTGTATCTATGTCTGTTTTGTATTTTTACTGCTTTGTGTTTTATTGTGCCAATGTATTGACTGTTTATATAGCACTTTGGTAACCCTAGAGGCATTGGGTCCCATTTATATAGTCTTTGGTACGACAGGGGATCGAACCCCTGTCATATAGGGCGGACACTCTAACCACAGGGCCACTGAGCTGGTGGTTATAGTTCCGCACACAGACAGCCAGACAGATAATTGTGACTGTGTCTGACACATGCCGTCTCCCTTTGATCGTCTAATTGTCTGAATGACAAGTCGGTTCGGTTTCACTTAATTAGCTGTGGTGGCTTTTTTTTACTGCCAGGTCTGTGCAGCATGCAAGCGCCCAAGGTCTCTCTCCCCTCTTGTTGGCCCGTGTGGCCCATCGTGTGAATAGTGGACATGGACAAACAATTACTCACACACACATATACATCAAACAGTCTGAAGCTTGAGTTACAGACCACACCGGGACTGGTGATAATAGAGGACGGAGAGAGGAGTTGACGAGGAGGTCTATTGTCTGCGCCGACTACAAAGGACACACCTGCTGCTCAGACACATATCTAAGTTAAACCTGAAATTGTAATCCCTTGAGTATGAGTATATTTCAGAACACATATTTAAAGGTAGGTTAAGTGATATATTTTGGTTAAAACACAAACCTTTTTTGTTAAAAGGTTAAAGCACTATATTCTGATAGTAATCATTGCTATAGAGTGTTTGTTCAGTAACAGGAGTCTTCGTGTCTCTCCAGCTCTTTAATGAACAGAAAATACATTTTCAAGTAGGTGACAACATTTTAGCCAATCACGAAAGGGTACCCATTTATGACCATCATTTGTATAGTGTTCCAGTTATAGTGTCTGAGTTCTCTATCCTGATTGGATAAAATTGGTATCCTGACCTGAAAATGCATTTTCTGTTTAATAAAGAGCTGGAGAGACATGGAGACTCCTGTTACTGAACAAACACTCTCTAGTCTATAGCAATGAGTACTATCAGAATATATAGCCATTTAACATTTATTTTAACAAAAGATAATCAATTACCCTGCCCTTACACTAAAAGAGAGCAAATGCAGTTTTAGCTTTGTTTTTATTGTTTTGTCTAATGGCATGAAAACAAACAAAGAAACTAAAGTGAAACCATTAAAACTAAACTCCAACGTCTTGGTTCTGTTCTACCTGGTTGTTGCTCATCCGGAGCAGGGGGGAGGGGGGTGACTCCTGACTTTGAGGAGTCACCTCCTGTCGTTTGTTTGGAATTGGAACACTAGAGAGGTCGAAAGGTCATGACCGTCTCAATGTACAGTGGACCACTCATTAATAATCAATGATGGCTTTACTTTGAACATGCAAGGAGATCCTACATGAATAAAAAACATTATCACAGAGGTGCAAACTGTAGGCTATAATACATGCAACATTGTTTTATAGTATGTGAGAAGAGAAAGCGGTATAAGAGAAGAGAACACAATCCAGTTTCCATATAGGACTTTATGGAGACAGCAGGACACCTAAAACAATCATTAGGACAGTAGGACACCTTGAAATAATCGTGATGTTGATTGAAGTCACATCACCTGACCGTGGGCATCTTTTATAGGAAGACCCACAACTCATGTAAACCGCCCCTTCAGATAACTTTACTTAACCCCACCCCCTAATCTTCTCACCAAACCATATCCATATGGTTGTGGAATACATTGTGCCGTTGCTATGGCAGCCAGGCACATAGACAGTATAGGTCTATTCTCGCGATGGTGATGCAATGTGAATGTGAACATGAAAGCGAGCACAGCGATCCTTTGGAAGATTCTCTGTCTCCACCTATGTATGAAAGCTAATAAAATCACCCAAACTTCGGTCTAGATTTGACAACCAACTATCCAGTCACAGTGCGACAGTTCCTCCAGAAAACAAATACTTTACTTTAAATACAAAATACTGTTTCATGCTGAAAATGCTGATCTGGAATCATTAAAAAAAAAAAAAAAACATTTAAAAAAGCTGAAAAATACACAATGGATGGGGGATTAAGTGAAGTTGGCAGTTTGATTGGTAATTGTGTTACCATTCATGTTTAAATACATGAAATGTACACATGTATAAATGTATAAATATTCTTAAATGTTGATTTGAAGGGAACACATCTATCCATCTTTAAGCACTTTAAACCCTACAGTTGACCGGGGTGCTCTATAAACTAGGTCCCGCTAATATTTCTCACTACACCAAATCGCCAAGAATAGACGATCTACAAACTCACACCACATTGCATTGTTGTGACATTGTAGAAATCAGCAATTTCCGCTCATAATGTTGGGCCCCAGAATAAGGCCGCTAGTGTTCATGTGTGGATAAAGATGAAGCAGCCAAATGCATTCATCTCAGGAGAGAAGAACCTGCGATGCCCAGAGCCCTGCTTTAACCCATTATGACCGGCATCTGTGTGTCATTTTAGATTTCTTTGGCTATACAACAATACCAGATCTACAAGCTCATAGCGCTATGAGCTTGTAGATCTGCTATTTTTGAAAAATCGTGAGAATTTGTTCAAATCTTTGGCACTGAAAAATAATTGAATATATATATGTATATATTTTAAGAAAACATTTGTAACACAAATCTTTGCTTCTGGGGGGGTCCCTGGAACAAAATATTTTCAGATGGGGGTCCGCGGCCAAATACATATCATTTTGGGAGGTCCTTGACGAAGGTTTGGGCACCACTGATATATAGCAACATACGTTTTAGAAGACATTTGTAGAATCCCCACGAAGCAAAGATTTGAGTTACAAATGTTCGCTTTAAAAATATATATATATTCAAAGATCTGCAGAAAATGTTCACAATTTTTCAAAAAATAGCAGATCTACAAGCTCATAGGTGCCTCTGTGCCGCGCTATGAGCTTGTAGATCCGCTGTTTTTTGAATAGCCCAAAGAAATCTTTAAAATGACACACAGACGCGTTCCCCGGTCTTAACGGGTTAAAATGTTCTGAGTGCGGTTAGAAAAGATTCTATGCTCTTCGCTTGCTCAGCGTCTAGAAGAGAAGAGAAAAGCTCCACAACTGTGATAGTGTGTTTATTCACTCAAGAGTGGCCGGCCTTGTCCTGTAGTGTATAGTATGCATTAGAAAAAGAGGGGTGCCGGTTCTGTGAGCCGTGCGTCTCCCCTAGTCTGCTGGTGAATAAGAGGATTAGCTCGGGCCCTGGGAGAGAGCCTGGGCCAGCCAGCGGGGTAGGGGGTGAGAATGGCGCCCCGTGCCAGAATGTGTGACCCCCCCCTCCCTCCCTCCCTCCCCTGCCCCCCTCCCCTGCCCTCTCTTCCTAGCTATACTATACCCCCTTATGCCAGGGGGAAGTGGTTTCTTGAAGGGGGGATGGGAAGGCTGTACACCCTGATCTGTGGTTGTAGAGCGATAGATAGAAGCACTGGTGGGGTCTTATCTTTCTTCTTGTCTTTTACATTTAAAAAAAAATATGTTTTGGGGCTTGTTCTGCCTTTAATTGGATAGAACCATAGACTGTAAAAATGAATGGACAAAGCGACGCCATTGGTTTCTATAGACCCGTAAATGAAGCCGATTGTTCAGGAATTTCAAATCCGCCATCTTTCTATATCACGTCATATCGCGTCATAGCTAATGCAACCGGAAATGAATGCTATTGGTTGGGTAGCTTGTCAATCAAGAGCGGGGGCGGGGAATGAATGCTATTGGTTGTGTAGCTTGTCAATAAAAATCATACCGCCCCTCCTAGAGTATACCCTACTTTATTGTAAATTTTAATGTAAATGGGACCAAAAAACTAGCATATAGTATATAGAAGCATATAGTATTTATGAAAATGTTTATTAACTCATTGAGTGCCACAATCCGTCAAATCCGTCACGTGGCCTGACGCCCAGAGCGCCACGATCCGTCAAATCCGTCATAAAAAAAATTTCAAAATAAAAAAAAATTTCAAAATAAAAGTTTTTTTTTTTTTTTTTTTTTTTTTTGGGAAAAACATGTTCAGAACCCAAGATATGATGATTTGAAGATTTGCTGCTCCATCCACTCCTTGTTTAACCTATAACTTAAAAAGGCTGTATCTCGCTTCCTAAGCACTTTTTTTTTACAATGAATTTTGGCTGTGGCACTCAGAACCAAAATTCCATTAACATGAATAAATAAGTTTGGCACTGAATGAGTTAAGGTAATAAAATCAAGTCTAAAGTTTGTCAAAAACCCACCCACTTGCATTGAGAAAAAATCTTTCTGACACCAGCAGGAGTAAAACAGTGAAACTACAGGCCATTCATATGAACTGTGACTTCCTATGTAGACTCAATTTCAAAGGCCAATGCTGGGCCCTTGGATAGAACAGTGTAGATTGACAGGAAGCTGGGCAAGAGAGACGGGGAGTGACACGCAGCTAAGGCCGTTTGGCGGGCTCGGGAATCGAACCCGCATTAGAGCCAATGGTATGTGCCCCCGTTGAATACTCGGGCAACCATCTAAGACTTCAATTCAACTTCTCGATAAGATCCACTATACGAGAATAATCGCTAAGACCAGCGACACTTGGGAACGTTTGCTATACCAGCACTAATAGCATATTAGTCCTACCCCAACAGACGTGAAATGTACAGATTGTAGCGGCTTTAACAGATGTTGTATCTTGCGTAATATACCATTATGGAGGATATAGAACATGTTTACTGATTAGAATAGATTTGGCACACACTGGGACACACGTCATTCAAAATGGATTTACTATACAAGTCATGCCTGCAGGTGCCAGCTGCAGTGAGCCATGCATGCCATGCCCCCAGCTGCCACTCGATAAACTGCCATCCCCCCATGATGATATCTATATCATCTTATATAATAGGTCCCGTGGGCAAAATCCTATCTCTTCATTCCCCTAGGTTCAAACAGAAATATCAAGTAAAATCCCAAACTGGAGCCACCACGCCTCTCTGTCAGTGGTGGGAAAAAAACGTTAATTTCAGTGAACGAACGATTTAGTTCACATTCACGGCAATGATTCATTCAAATGATTCGTTCACGTTCTCGTTCAGTAGCGCTATTTTCTAGTGAAAAACACTATTGCAGGAGCGTTATTATAGCGGGAGCGTTATTATTACGTTGCGCGTACAGCCCGCCCTCCCGTCCTGTGTACGGGGGGAGGGGATGGGGGGCATAAACGGTAGTGTGAACGTAACAGTTTCAGGAAGTGAACGAGTTTGTTCACGTTCACAGCAATGAACCAGTTACTTTGAACGAATCGATCGTGAACGACCCATCACTACCCTGTACACACCAGACTGGCCATGACTCAATGGATTACCATCAATATAAAAGTTCATCCACACATCAACTCTCACAGAGGGGTTTTCATTTCAAGCTTTTATCGTCTCTGTCGGGTGCAAACCCGACATGTCCAAAACTGTTGCTTTTCAGGATTAAAATTCAAAAACAGCAAAAGTAGCAGATCTACAAGCTCGGGCTTGCATACTTTGGATGCTTTTGTGTGACGCTGACACGCTGTTGTATGATCAAGTAGGGCGTTATTTTGCGAAAAAACTAAACAAGTCAGAATATGGAGATGAGAGGTTTCTGCCCGACATCTACACTGCTGCGTATCCAGCAGCTGGATCAGTATAGTGCCATACTTATATTAGCTCTATGAATAGGCCTAACTGCTGCTCTAAGCTGGTAATAAAGTGACTGAACAGCTGGAGTATCCGTTCATTGTGAGTCTGGTCTGGTCCACCAGCAGAGAATGGTGACATGTTCATGTGCTATAGAAACCTCATAATTTAAAAGGCAGGCAGACAGACACACAAATTCAACTTGATCATAATACATATATACAGTATGCGCCTTAAATCCTACAGGTTGTCAACAGAAGGCTTCAAAGTGCTACAGTATACACGACGCATTAGACAAATTAAATCTACTTTAACCCATTAAGCCCAGGAAAGCATCTCCATCATTTTAGATTTTAACCACTTTAACAAATATCTTACAAGATACTTTGGCTATTCAAAAATAGCAGATCTACAAGCTCATAGCACCAGGTGCCGTGCTATTTGTGCAAATCTTTGAATCTATATATTTTTTAAAGCGAACAAAAGAAGACACACGTCTTCTAAATCCTAACAGTTTGTTTTTTTAAACGTATGTTGCTATATGTCAGTGGTGCTCAAACGTTTTCATGTCAAGGACCCCCAAATTATATGTATTTGGTTGCGTACCCCCATCTCAAAATGTGTTGTTCCAGGGACCCCCCGAAGCAAAGATTTTAGTAAAAAAGAATTTGCTTTAAAAAAATACATTTAAAGATTTGCACAAATTTTCAAGATTTTTCAAAAATAGCAGATCTACAAGCTCATAGCGTGGCACTCGGTGCCGCGCTATGAGCTTGTACATCTGCTATTTTTTAATAGCCAAAGTATAAAATAATGGTTAAAGTGGTTACAGAGATGCGTTCCCGGTTTTAATGGGTTAAGCCCAGAGAACAACTGCTAAGAATCTGCACACAGGGGGGATGTAGACTCTGCAGACACTCTGTCAGATTAAACTCATTACTTCAAGAAAAGACGGCCTCTGGGGTTCAAGGTGTTCATACTGTAGGAACCAATGCATCATCAGATGGACTCCAAAATCCTAAGCGTTTAACCATAAATGGGAAGGAAGTGGCTAAAAGAAAAAAAGCAGGCTTTATGAGTGACATTCCTCCTCCCTAAAAGGAGATGGATGAATCAGGAAAAAGCAAGAAACCATAAAAGTGCACTTCAGGACTGAGGTATAGAAGATAAAAGATGAGACAGACACAAGTTCACAACACACATGATTTAATCTGATTTAACTTAGCTTGAACTTGCTACTGTGTATATTTGCAGAATGTTTGCTCATATGACTCTATAGTTGCCAAAGATCATATTATTTTTTATAAGTTCTAGTTCTGCCTAGAAGCGATGATGGAAATTGTGCTGGCCTGTATTTGTTTTTTAGCCAAGAAGGCAGTGCAGAAAACAATACTTTATCCATTAAGACCGGGAACGCATCTGTGTCATTATTAGATTTCTTTGGCTATTCAAAAATAGCAGATCTACAAGCTCATAGCACGGCACTGAGTGCCGTGCTATGAGCTTGTAGATCTGCTATTTTTGAAAAATCGAGAAAGTTTGTGCAAATCTTTGAATATACTTTTTTTTTTGTCATTTGACAAATGCTCATTTGTCAAACATTTGACAATTGTCTTCTAAATACTAACAGTTTTTTGTAAAAGCTATGTTTCTATATCAGTGGTTCTCAAACTTTTTCATGTCAAGGACCCCCAAAATGATATGTATTTGGCCACAGAACCCCATCTCAAAATATTTAGTTCCAGGGACCCCCAGAAGCAAAGAGTTTAGTGAAAAATGCTTGCTTTAAAACTGTATATATTCAAAGATTTGCACACATTTTCAAGATAAAAAAATAGCAGATATACAAGCTCATAGCGCGGCACCGAGTGCCACGCTATGAGCTTGTAGATCTGCTATTTTTGAATAGCCAAAGAAATCAAACAATGACACACAGATTGCGTTCCCGGACTTAATGGGTTAATAAGCACATTTGAGATGTGTCTGTTGTTATGCTGTTCCACTGTGTGTGGCATGGTGGCGGCAAGCTGCTGGCACTCAGGACGTACAGCTATAGTGAAAGTGGGTCTGGTCAGTGTCTGTCAATGCCCGGGTGGAGTGGGGACACGTCACACGGGCACATCGCAGCAGAGTGAGCAGACCCCCGCCTGGGGGGGGGCGGAGGTGGAACGTTGGAAGTGTGTGACGACCAGACAGGAAGGGCTGGAGAGTGGAAAGAGTAGCTACTGTCCCACTTTTTAATTGCTTTGTAATCTGTTGGCCTGGAACGGCCCCCCACAACAGCTTCACTGTATGGAGACTGATAAGACTGACAACGGTGTCATGAGGACCGGAAATAGGACAGATCTACGAGCTCATACCGCGTGGAGTCCACGATGCGGTGTAAGCTTATAGATCTGCACTTTTTTTCCGGTCAGCTACACGATCGTACGGCGGAGCATAAAGTAGGCATTTAGTCTGCTGTCGGTTTAGTAACGACAAAGAGACACGGACAAAAATAAAGAGAGAGAGAGAGTGAGGGAGAGCTAGAATAGAGATTGCGCCCGTGCGTGTGTGTGTGTGTGTGTGTGTGTGTGTGTGTGTGTGTGTGTGTGTGTGAGAGTGTGTGTGTGTGTGTGTGTGTGTGTGTGTGTGTGTGTGTGTGTGTGTGTGTGTGTGTGTGTGTGTGTGTGTGTGTGTGTGTGTGTGTGTGTGTGTGTGTGTGTGTGTGTGTGTGTGTGTGTGTGTGTGTGTGTGTGTGTGTGTGTGTGTGTGTGCGCGCGCGGCGGCGCATTAGGGCATTCACGAATAGTGATTTTTAGTATTCGAATTATTCGACCTATAAGTATTCGAATATTTGATTAATCGATTTGATTATAAAAAATAAAATAATAAAAAAAAAAAAAAAAAAAAAAAAAAAAAGTTTTTTTTTTTTTTTTTTTTCAATGACATTGATGACTGGACTCAAGGAATGCGAGTTGACGTCACACCAGAGCTCACAGCTGCGTGTCTGCTGCAGAAAAGCCACTAAAAAAAAAAAAATCTAAAAAAAAAAAAAAAAAAAAAAAAATTTTTATTTTTATTTTTTTTATCGAATAATCGAATAGTGGTTTGATAGTCGAATAGTCGGTTTGATAGTCGAATATTCGAATATTCGATTATTCTGTTAATGCCCTACGGCGCATGTGCATGCGTGTGCGTGCACGCAGGGCACTCAGGTGTGAACTGCCTATAGTACACAAGACCCAGCCAGAAAGAAATGATCCATCCCAGGAGAGAGTCTCTGTGATTGGAGATGAATAATGAATCCAGGCGTCTGTCTAAGGTTGCCATCATTAGCCTCTCTCAGGCTGGACCCGGTCCAAGAACACACAGACACACACAGACCCAGCCAACACAACACAGGACATATGTATTTATCTTGTCTTCCGTCTGTATCGTCCCATAGTCTGACTTCCACTTCAGCAGCAGAACGGAGACGCTATGCATGCAGACGGCCAGTGTTGCCAGATTTTGCGAGAGAAATAAGCAACCAGGTCTATGAAAACAAGCCCAAAAGAAGCAACTAGGCCACATGAGCACTTTCAACATATAAGGCTATTTGAATGACGCGTTGTGATCTAGTAGATCTGCTATTTTCTAAATGATCTTGGGGGGAAAGTGAAACATTCTGGTACGGGGGTCCCTGGCACAAAATGTTTTCAGATGGGGATACGCGGACAATTACATATTCATTTAGGGGGTTTCCTTGACATGAAAAAGTTTGAGGACCACTGGTTTAAACAAAATTAGGAAACAAGCCCCAAATAAGCAACTACACTTTAGAAACACCCACTTAAGCCCACTTTAGCCCCCCCCCAAAAAACGCGACCCGCGCAAATAACCAATATTTACAAGCAACTTTACAAAAAAGAAAAAGCCCTCAAGTGGCTTATAATAAGCGGACATGGCAACACAGCGTACGGCCTCAGACACCAAACTCAGCGACGGAACAGAACGGGAGTTGTGTTGTTGTGGTCATCTGGGCCGGGCGGGCGGTGCGTGCGTGGTGCATGGTGAATCAGCATGCAAGAAACGTGGGACTCTGAAAAGTCCCCCAAGAAAACAAGTATAGACCTCCTTATACAGCCACCAGCCAAAGTGACTAACTTCCCCTGGTCTTAGGACACATTGCCATGGTCACACAGCATCCATCCACCCCCCCCCCCACCCCCCTTGCCCCCCCGCCTGCCCTGCCTGTGGTTCAGCAAATTTGTACCACTTCAACGTGGTAGAAGAGGCAGAAATCTGCTCCAACTAAGAGCTGTGAATAAACGTTGATTTACATAAAGGCACACACACACTGTCGAGTCTTGGAGAGTATAGAGAGAGTGATCGCCGTCCGCCTGAGTAAATATTCTGCACGTTCACCTTTCTGGGGAGCCTTTTTCACGGCCGACTTGAATTGAGCCTTACCTTCCCCATGCACTACACCCCTTTGTGTTCCAGAGCTCTGCTTGCTGCGACAATCTCCACAAAAAAAAAGACTTCACGCCGGCTTCCAGCGGAGAAGAAGAAGAACTGCCTCTTTCTTTTTGTGTGTGTGTGCACTCGGTCATTACTTCCACAGCCAACGGCTCTAAACATTTAGAGTGGGATCGTGGATGTTTTAAACAAAGGGGTCCCACTTAGAGTGACTTGTTTACAGGAAGAGGAAGATTTAGAAGGGGCGGGGGACAGGAGGGGATAGCTCCGGCGTTAACTATCTCAAGGCCATTTTTATTTATTTAAAAACCTTCGCCGTTAACAAGACCGGCTTGTGATTTGGGGGTCCGCTGAGAGTCACACAAATGAAGAACATAAATGGAGATTGATGGAGGTTTGAAAGCGCGACAGTGAACATGTATATGGTGTCTGGCTCATGTTGTCAGTATGAGTCAGGACAGGGTGGATGAGAGAGGTCAGTGTGGTCAGTGTTGGTGTGAAATGATGGGTGCATGTGTGTGTGTGTGTGTGTGTGTGTGTGTGTGTGTGTGTGTGTGTGTGTGTGTGTGTGTGTGTGATTGTTACTTCCCAGACCGCCGCCCTGAGAAATAAATAGCTCACACCCTTCCATTGACACTTTGAACCCATTAAGACCTTTTTTCTCACTTCGCTTCTCCGTCTGGCTATCATCCTGTTTGAGCTGGATGTCACCAATTACGTATATCGTAGGCAAGTCAGGAAGTGAATCAAATTTTACATTGGAAGGCTCTGTCGCGCCCCGCCCACAGACTTTTACATTGGAAGCCACTGGTCCCGCCCCCCCCCCCCCCCTCCGCACCACAGACCAATCAGAAGCCACCCTGGTCCCGACCCTGTCCAGACTGAGAAGCGAAGTGAGGAGGAAAAAAAACGCCGAACGGAAGGAATCAGTCGGGCTACGAGGCCGATTCTAGAAATGTCTTCTGAATCAGTGGTTCTCAAACGTTTTCGTGCCAAGGACCCCCAAAATAGTATGCATTTGGCCGCAGACCACCATCTGAAAATGTTTTGTGCCAGGGACCGCCAGAAGAGAAGATTTATGTTACAAAACTAAAGTTTTTCCAAAATGTAAAAAAGTAGCAGATCTACGAGCTTGCGTCAAGAAGTGATGCGCTGTGAGCTTGTAGATCTGCTATTTTTGAATACCCTATGCTAAAATCTAAAATGACTCAGATTCTTTCCTGGTTTTAATGGGTTAAAACACACTTTTTTTTCAATAGCATTGGGGTAAAAAGCGTAGTGTTATTGCTTGTTATTATTTTAGTGGTTTTTAGATATTTATTAATTTATCTATTTTACATTTTATATCTTGTTATATTTTATGTTTATTTGTTGAAGTTCTACTTTGTATTCATTGCACAGCAGCACTTTGGTCGACATTTGTTGGCTTTAAACTGGCCTCATTAATAAAACTGACCTGACCTGACCTTTCCTCATGTGTCCGTCTGTCTCTCTCTGTGTGTGTGTGTGTGTGTGTGTGTGTGTGTGTGTGTGTGTGTGTGTGTGTGTGTGTGTGTGTGTGTGTGTGTGTGTGTGTGTGTGTGTGTGTGTGTGTGTGTGTGTGTGTGTGTGTGTGTGCGTGCGTGCGTGCGTGCGTGCGTGCGTGCGTGCGTGCGTGCGTGCGTGCGTGCGTGCGTGCGTGCGTGCGTGCGTGCGTGCGTGCGTGCGTGCGTGCGTGCGTGCGTGCGTGCGTGCGTGCGTGCACTTACTAAACAAGTATAAACAAGTTCTCTTAGGGCTGCATAAATTATGGAAACAAATAATCAAGATATTTTTTCTTAAAGAGATAGTTCACCCCCAAAATGACTCTTTTTTTCTATTGATTAGTCACCCCATGGAGACTTTTTTTTATGGATATATTTTTTTTGTTTTTCTCATTCCTAACTAAGCCAATAATTTGATGACCAGCGGACCGGTAGGCAGCGGTTCCGGTAGGAGACACAAAAGAGACTCTTCGTGTCTCCTACCGGAACCGCTGCCGGTCATCAAATTATTGGCTTAGGAATGCGACAAATACGAAAAAATCTCCATGAATCCAAGGCTTCATGGGGTGACTAATTGATGTGATGCGACGTGTCGTGAGCTTGTAGATCTGCTATTTTTAAACGTTTTTTTTTAATGCATTTTAGACATGTGAAACGGGACAGTCTCTAATGAGTGCTTTTACTTTTGGTACTTTGGTACTCAAGTAAAAGTTTTGATTACGATGATGTCACTGGTAGGCAGGATTGGGAACTGTCCACACTCCTCAGCCCTCCACTGAGACACAGACCAAGTAGACAGACATGGTGTCATTTTATAATGAGCATTAGTGAAGACCAATTATATGAAGATGGTTTGAAAATGGGTGAAGTCGCCCTGTAAGTAAAAAAGTTTGAGTACTTTTTCCGGTATATTATAATGCTCTGGCTTGTGCAATGGTTAGGAGACATAAGGACAGGGTGAAACAGCTGACTAAGATGTTTGAACTAATAGCCAAGTTTCACGATTCGATTACATCATTGTGAAATCATGGTTTTCCATTATAAATAAATTCATTGTGCAGCCATAAGGTCTCTACCTAATGACTCCTGGCACTGGTCTCTGAAAGCATTTCAGACGATATGAAAGCAAAAGGATATATGATTGTTCGCCTGCCAAGGAACCTATTAAAGCACTTAAAGGAACACGTCACCCATTTTCAACCTTATCTTCATGTAATCTGGCCCTCGCTAATGCTCATGATAATATGGCACAATTACAGTCTCCTCACTTTGCATCTCATTGGTGGGCTAATATGGACAGTTCAGAAACCATGCCTACCAGAGACATCATCGATTGCTGGAAAGTTAACATGCTGAAATAGGGTGCATTGTTCTTGCATTAATAATAATACGAATACAAAAGAAACGTTTGAAATCTTGTTTGGAATGAACCTGCCTACCGATGGTGTCATTGGTAGGCAGGTTTCTTAACTGTCCACAGCCCTCTTCTGAGACACAGAGTGAGTAGACAGAAATGGTGTCATTTTATAATGAGAATGAGTGAGGATATGAAGATTAAAGTAGGTAAAGTGGTTATGCTTTGACTTTGTACAGGGGTCAGTTTCGAATTGCAGCCACCTGTGCTCTTTTAGAGCGGTTTTGAAGGAGAGTTTTACTTAGGGAATTTTATTTAGGGATTTACACTCCTTTACGACTGTTGGTAGGGCGTTCCACATTTTAACCCCTAGTTTGAGCCAAATTCGGGATGAACGTGATTAATGGAG
This sequence comes from Gymnoscopelus microlampas, assembly GCF_963454915.1. Lineage (NCBI taxonomy): Eukaryota > Metazoa > Chordata > Actinopteri > Myctophiformes > Myctophidae > Gymnoscopelus > Gymnoscopelus microlampas. Next base: position 52,700,170 of record NC_139943.1, on the reverse strand, counting down.
CTCCCTCTGGTGTTGTGATTGTGGACGTCATTGACGTTTGTGAAGTACAGTTTGACAGGTACATGGCTGTCTTTGTGGTGTAGTGTATCTTATAGACCAGGCCCATTGCCAGTTGCTGTACTCTGTCCTTTACCCTGAGCCATCCGACCCTAGCAAAGTGAGCACGGGTTAGATCATGAGTTGTAGGTGTGAGGCCAAGCAGTAGCCTGGCCAGTTTGTTTTGGGATGTCTGAGCCTTGTTTTTAAGGCCTTTGTGGTGCTATGGTACCATGAGGTGCATGCATAGTCCAAATGACTTTGGATGAGTGCTCCTGTTAGAGTCCTCAATGTATTCTTACTGACCAGTGAGGAGATCCTGTACAAAAATCTTGTTCTTTGGTTGACTTTTTTGATTACTTTAGTTTTTTTTTCCATTTTATCACTGGAAAGATTTGACTCTAAAATGGAACCTAGGTAGGTAATTTCCTCTTTTCTTGTGATAACATTGTGGAGACCCACTTTTACTGTGAAGCCGTCGGCCTTGCCGAGGTTAATTCTGGACCCAAAGAGAATGGATTCAGTTTTTCCCAGTAATGATAGTTTGTTATCAGCGAGCCAGGTGCAGATTATACCGAGTTCAGAGCTAAGGGCTTTTTCAACCTGCAACTTGTCCCTGCCCGAGACCAGCAGAGCCAAGTCATCCGTGAACAAGAACAAATTGCAGTCACACGCTGATGTCACATGAACCCACATGAACCACATGAACCCTACACATTCTGCACAAATAGCATATTGTAAACAGCAATTGAGTATTCATTAAACAATTTCTTGGCCAGCTGGTCTTTACTGTTATGTTCAACTTAGATCAACTTAGTATGTTTGTGTGGCCAGAAAAAAAGGGTACAGTAGTTATGTAATCGTCCTGATTGTGTGGACACTGGCTCATTCATTTTCAGTATCCAAATGCAAGGTATACTGTAAGTGTCGAACATGATAGCCCTGTGTAGTCTAGTCTGGTTCGGGCGATCCTATCTGGGTGAGGTGAGTGAATGTGCTTGTGTGTGTGTGTGTGTGTGTGTGTGTGTGTGTGTGTGTGTGTGTGTGTGTGTGTGTGTGTGTGTGTGTAATCCAGGACCTGGTTGGGCCAGGGGCCAGTGTCTGAACAGTAACCAGAACGCTCGCCCCAAAACACACTCGCCCCCATTTTTCGACGCACCCCCCCAGCGGTTCTTGTATTCTTGGATTCATTTTACTGAGGTTAAGGTTAGGAATAAGGTTAGGTTTAGGTTTAGGCATAATTTACTGAGGTTACGTTCAGGAATAAGGTTAGGTTTAGGCATAGTTTTACTGAGGTTACGTTAGGAATAAAGTTAGGCTTAAGTATAGTTTTACTGAGGTTAAGATTAGGAATAAGGTTAGGTTTAGGCATAGTTTTACTGAGGTTAAGATTAGGAATAAGGTTAGGTTTAGGCATAGTTTTACTGCGGTTAAGTTTAGGAATAAGGTTAGGTTTAAGCATAGTTTTACTGAGGTTTAGGAATACCTGGTGGCGACCGTTCCGAGGTCGCCACCATCCTGAAAATGGAACTCAGCACCGACTCTCCTCAAAGGATCATTAGCCCCCAGCCCTTCTCACTGAACATTAGCACATTAGCACCGTGCTTCAGTGAACCACTTAACCCATTTAGACCTGAGGCCGATTCTAAAAACCTAAGCTTTCTGAAAAACTTCAACTATTTATTCAAAAATTACAAAACAATTATGTTGCTATACTGTACATAGCGACAACTTCTCGGATTTAAAGGTATAGTTACGTATAGGGGTTCCCTGTCTAAATGGGTTAAGCCCTAAATACCTCGCCGTACTATGAAGCAAAATAGCAGATGTACAAGCTCACAACAACACACAACACTTTTACTTAAGTAAAATATGTTCGAGTACTTCTTCCATCACTGGTGTGCGGGTGGTGTGTGTGTGAGCGAGTGTGCTTGCGTGCATGTGTGTTTGTTAGCGAGACAACTCGACAACAGATGGGCAGATTTTCATATAAACGGAGGAAATGGAGGGAACGATCATTAGTCTGTCCCAAAGAGAGGGTTAACTTTTGGGTTGAAAAGGTCAAAAGTCATGGTCAATCAAGAGAAGCTGCAGGGGGCGGGTTAGGGTGTATTTTCTTCAGGTAACGGAGGCAAAGATCCAGCTGATTTAAAGCCTCACTATGTAACTTTTCTTCTAATGAATACAATGTAATTTTGTCCAATCTGTATTGTAGAGTATGTTAATAATACAATATACAATAGTATTATGCAAATAGCAGTTTGAATTGGGCTATATTTATTGAAGTAAATTGATTCCCAGTTTGCAAACAGAAACTGAATCCCGTCATATTTACAGTATAGCACCCTGATGAAATACTGTTTATACTGAGCTTTTGGCTACAACAACGGCTGACTGTACGAGCTTTAGATGTATTATGGTCTCTTTACTTTTGTACTGTTTGTAAATATTTCATTTGATCATGATTACAGTTTGAAAAAAAAAATCTATATATTTCCACGACATGTCAGCCTCTTCCAGAACACACATGATGTAAATGTTCCCAGAATGTAGAAAACCAAATAAGTTCCAGATCGCTTCATTAAAAAGACATTATAAACATGGCTGATGATGAGGCTGGCATCGCTCCACCACAGATCTGCTTTGCTTTGGGCACACTGTTGGAAAATCATGCTAGCCAGATTTCCCCGCATTTGTTCATTTGTAAACACGGAGGGCTATAGCGGAGCGGTTTCTGGCAATGGCCACATGACTACACATGGGTCTAATCTAATGCTGCACATGGTGGCGAAAGGAAACACTGTTTGGAGACACACAAAAGCGGCTTATTTAATAGAAGGAGCGACTACCGCCACATCACAGCTGAGTGAATGGTGGAAGGAGAGAGAGAGTGTGTGCCAATGTTGTTCCAAAGCCCAAAGGAAAGAGATGATAGAGAATATATGTCTGTGTCTGTGTGTCTGTGTGTCTGTGTGTGTGTGTGTGTGTGTGTGTGTGTGTGTGTGTGTGTGTGTGTGTGTGTGTGTGTGTGTGTGTGTGTGTGTGTGTGTGTGTGTGTGTGTGTCTATATCAGGGGTCTTCAACAGGGGGTCCGGGACCCCTAGGGGGTCCTCAGAGTTACTACAGGGGGTCCACCAAATCTTCGTGTGATGGCGAACATTAGCCAAAAATAGCAGATCTACAAGCTCACAACGCCTCGAAGTGCGAGGCGTTGTGAGTGGAGATTTGGTGTCGAGGGGAAAAAGTACAGAGCCAATGGTCAAGCTGACTAAATATTGACAGTTTAAAAGGTAACTATCTGAAAATACTATCCAACCATCAAAGACATCTATGAAAAAGTTTAATCTGCAACACAATTTTATACAATATGTCGTTCAAGGTTCAAGGTTGTGCTTCATTGTTAGTTTGTTACATCTTGTGTACAAAGTATTTTTGTAGTGGCTGTAATTTCCTCATCTATGTATCGTATAATCTTTTCTTGGCGTTTGATTGTTTGTTAAAGCCATTTTATTCTAAGCTCCTGAGGAACTATTGTGCACTGGAACCCGGTCCAAGAATATCACAGGTTCCAATCCAATGAACTGTCTGCTGATGACTGCTGATTTCCATTTGCTAGCCTTCCACAGGATTCCCTCTTTCTTTGTTGTTTCACCCAAGTGGGCGTGGTTATATGCCTAAACCTAACCTTTAACCTCACACACACTATGCCTAAACCCACAAACACTATGCCTAAACCTAACCTTTAACCTCACAAACACTATGCCTAAACCTAACCTCAAAACTACACCCACCTGGGTGAAACACAGGGAAAAGATGCTGCAAATGTGATCCAGCAGGATGCAAGCAGCCAAGGATGCTGTCTGTGTGCATGTGTGTGTGTGTGTGTGTGTGTGTGTGTGTGTGTGTGTGTGTGTGTGTGTGTGTGTGTGTGTGTGTGTGTGTGTGTGTGTGTGTGTGTGCGTGTGCGTGTGTGCGTGTGCGTGTGTGTTCCCTGTGTGGACACATGGACCTTCAACAGATGACCAGCAGAGCACTGAGGATGATCGCCACAGCATGTCTCACTGCGCTGGCTTGATGTATGCATCTCCACTTCCTCTGTTCAGCAGTGTTTTTTCCCCCCATTTTTGTACATAATTCACATTAAGAGGCATCTGGCCTCACAGGGACGCATCATAAAACCATAAACTATGATGAGAGCAAACTGCACAGAGGACGGGCAAAGCAACAGAACGAGAGAGAGAGGTCGAATGCCATGCAACAAAGCACCCACCCACTGCCAAAACACTAGCCCAGAGCACCTGAGCTATAGTTTAGTCCACCAACAACCCACCCATTACAACCAGGAAAGCATCTGTGTCATTTTAGATTTTAGCTATACTGTATATATATAGCAACATATTTTTTTCAGAAAGCTCTTAGGATTTAGAACAGTGGTATAGAACAGTTTTTTGCAAATTTGTTTTGGAGAACTATACTGATTTAGAAGTCATTAGAATCATACTTAAAGGTCTTAATGGGATAAGCTGTTTGAAATGATTCATTACTACGTAATAAGCAAATGTATCATTACAATAGAGAAGCTTTCATTGGGGGGGGGTATCTCATCTCATGAACGCTTCGCTCCAGATGATCACAGTACATTATCACACACACACACACCCACCCACCCACCCACCCACACACACACACACACACACACACACACACACACACACACACACACACACACACACACACACACACACACACACACACACACACACACACACACACACACACACACAGCCTGAAGGTGCTTAGCAGGTGAAACCCAGCAGGGTTCTGGGGGTTAGCTTAAAAAGCTAATTGCTTTTTCACCTGCATTAATCCACTAAGACCGGGGAACCCATCTGTGTCATTTTTTCAATTTATTTGGGCTATTCAAAAATAGCGAGTGCCACGCTATGAGCTTGATCTGCTATTAGATCTGCTATTTTTTGAAAAATCGTGAAAACATTTGTGAAAATCTTTGAATATATATTTTGTTCTAAAGCGAACATTTGTAACTCAAATGTTATTGCTTCTGAGGGATTCTACAAATGTCTTCTAAATCCTAACAGTTTTTTTGAAAAAACTTTTCATGCTGCTATAATATCAGTGGTTCTCAAACGTTTTCATGTCAAGGACCCCAAAATAGGCTGCCAAAACATTTTGTTCCAGGGACCCCCCAGAAGCAAATATTGGAGTTAAAAATGTTCGCTTTAATACATATATATATATATATTTAAAGATTTGCACAAACTTCCCACGATTAAAAAAGAAAATTGCAGATCTACAAGCAGTGCCGCGCTAGGAGCTTGTACTGTATATCTGCTATTTTTTAATAGCCAAAGACATCTTTAAATGACACAGAATCGTTCCCGGTTTTAATGGGTTAATCCACTCTCTGGCTCAGTCCAGAGTCCCTCGACGAGGCTAACATTAGCACAATTACCGACTCATTAACAGTCAGCCATTTTTTTTTCAGGAGAATGGGGCCTGAGGGAACCGGGACTATTTTGAGGGACAACCTAATTGAAATTTGATGGGTGGGAGGTCTCTGAATGACAGAACAAAGGAAATATGGATTATCGCTTTGTCCTTGGCTAACCTTGACATATTTGTGTTCCCCCACCTATTACAAATAGTAACACACATAATCATGTCACACACATGCACACGCACACGCGCGCACACGCACACGCACACGCACACGCACACACACACTGGCTGGGGCTACAGTACTGATGACATCATACTTTCATATTAGGTATACTATAAAAAAAGACCTGCATATGGATTTTTAGTCAGGTAACTGCTTATTCATTGGTGTACATGCACATACTTTACATGCTCACTGTAATATGCACATATGTTGCACAACATTATGGTGCATACCTTCTTTTAGAAGTGAGGTCGTCTGAGTTAGAATGATTATAATAGTTGGCAACCACATCTGGGGGGGGGGGTACTCTTGAGAAACCCAGGCTATTTGAGTCTTTAACCACTTTCTGCCTGATATCCCTATTATGGGAAATCAATATAGGTGAACACAACGCGTTGCAGCACGATGCTTTGTGATCCTGTAGCTCGGCTATACTCCATTCAACGTAAGGGTGCATCTCAGGTCCTTATTCTGATCTAACGTAGATAGCTCCTACAGGAAGTCTCTTATGCCTGCTTGAAGGACACAGGAAATAAGATTAGGAGGCATCGCTGAGGAGGTAGGACAGGGGTGGGCAGCAGTTCTTTCCAGGGGGCCATACTGACTTTGATAAAGTGAGCGAAGGGCCACACATTGCACTATTGGATTGAAACTTGAAACACATAGTGCTGAATTGTGTTAAAACTGCATGAATTTGGTATACAAGACTACTTTAGAATAGACCCCTTAACAGGACAGACGTCACACTGATAAGAACCAGTGTGTGCGCGCGCAGGCCGGCACCAAATGAAACCCATTCTGTCAGGTCTCGCTAGGACGCGCCTCACTAGCCAACACACAAGAGGAGGTTGAATGAACTGAAACCAGCGCACCCCGAAACAATATGTTGGGAATTGATTGCATGAAACAATCACCTGTGCGTCCAATCTCAATGTTGGTAAACAAATAATTGGTCTATAGGGCCAACTATTTCTTACTTACTTACTATTTCTTAGGCAATGAGGATTTAATCTAAGGAGTATATAGGGGCTTACAAGTAAGTGGTTAAGAACACCTGGCAGATCAGTCATCAGGCATGATAATCACATTGATCCATTCAGGTCCAGAGTTAAATGAACACTCAGGGACTGTATACTGTGGCCCAGCTGAATGCCATTCCCGTGCCAAAGTCTCTCTGATGTCTTTGTATTAAAGGTGTGTGAACACAGCCCCGGGCTCTCTTCAAATACTGGAAACCAGTTTTACCAGGAGAGAGAGACAGAGAGAGAGAGAGAGAGAGAGAGAGACCATTCTCGGACTTAGTGGTTAGTGTGCGTCAGCACTTTTGGACCAATCAGCTGCTCACGACTGCAGGGGCTCGCCGTTGGCAGGTCAGAACCTCCTGACTCATAGTCCCTCAAACATGCACCTTGGACACCCCCCCCCCCCCCCAAATCAAACTGGATTTATACTTGAGGTCAACTTTGACAGTGCAGTGTCCGGTGTTTTTGATTAGATGTCCAAAATCTCAGTCTCTAGTTTCCAACAAACTCCTCTGAAATCAAATATATTATATGATATGAAAAATGAAATCAAGTTCATCTGGGGATCCACGTGGGAACGGCATGGCTCTAATGTGGATCTGGGGCCAAGGCGTAAAATTAAATAAAAATATACCATTGCTGTAAGGTGGGAACCTTGTATGTCCAAAACCAAAGGAAATGGAAAAAAGAACCTGGGTTCCAATGGCTCCAATAACCACAATCTCTTGTTAATACAAAAGTATTAACAATTAACTCTTGCAAACATATTTCACTTTCAAACACGTTTCAACATATCAGTCACCAGAACCAAGGACAGGTGTTTTCAATGAATCTATCATGGTTAAAATGTTTGAGTTTGAAGTTACTATGGGTTTGTATAGAAACGGGGCGTGTCTGATAAAATGAATATCAAATATCTAAATACCGAATCAAACTTCAAAACTGTCTGGCGGGCTCACAAAAGCCTGAGTAGACGATAAAAAGACCCCAAAACAAGTGAAATATCCCTTTGATGCCTTCTTCCGGCTTCTGGCCTGATGTGCGGTCTTTTAAAATGCATCTGGTTTAGTTCCCCTGTCCCACAAAAGAAAAGGAGGCACAATCCTCATAGTTCCTCAGTGAAGAGCACTTGGACCAACAACAGTGTCCTTCACACAAGCTTTCTGCATCACCTTGAGATGGTGGGTGCATTGTATCCAGTGTTCAGTTAGATGAGGGCCATCGATACACAACACGGCCTGAGAGAGAGACCCAACAAGGGCCATCGATACACAACACACACACACACACACACACACACACACACACACACGCACACACACACGCACACGCACACGCACACTCGAGCAGGGCTGAATCTGAAAAGGACCAAAAGACATGAGAGAAAGTGGAGAACAAAATCAAATGGCTCTGTACCAGTTACTCTGCTGGACTTCTCTTGTTCTCCAAACCAAAAAGGGCCCCGGTGTGAGCTCCCTCCCCCCTTTTTCAGAGTGCTAAAGACGGGGCCACCCGGACCTGCTATGCCCCGTCATCCATTACGGCAGCAGGGCGTCAGAGAGAACTTGGCCCAGGCTGGCACAGCGCCAAGGAGGATACTATCAGAGCTGAACCACTGACTGTTGTGCTGCTTGCTGCTCTCTCTGTGCCCCACACACACACACACACCACCGGGCAAGATGGTTGGATAACCCAAAGACCTCCCACCCCGGTCACCACACACACACACGCGCGCGCACGCACACACGCACACTTAAAGTAACTAAGTACATGTACTTGAGTTATTCACTTTACTGGAGTATTTTCCAATTTGCAGTTCTTTTACTTCTACTCCACTACATCTCAGAGGCAAATGTTGTACTTTTACTCCACTACAATTGTTTGAAAACTTTACTAGTTACTATAGTTACTTTGTCGATTTTGATTGCAATTACAAAACCACTTCAGCCCTATATACACTTCGGCCATTTGAAAATAGCCGATCTACAAGCTCACGACGCATTGTGAGCTTGTAGATCTGCTATTTTCAAAAGATTTGTATGCATTTTATACATTTGAAAACTTTGTGAAATGGGACATTCTGCATAATGAGTACTTTTACTTTTGGTACTTTAAGGACATTTTTATACCAATACTTTTGTACTTTTACTAAAGTACATTTTGAATTATTTTAATAATTTAAAAAAAATCACACCCAGTGTGAAGAGAGTGGTGCCTTTGAAAGTGTAACTGGTTGCATCCTTGTGTTGCAATCAGCAAAGTTGTCACGTGACACGTGACAACATATTGTCACGTGTCACGTGAAGCTTGACCAATCAGCCGTGCTCAAACATACGGACGGACATACGGACGAACGGACATACGGACACACGGACAAAGTCAAATGTAGGAGTGGTTGGCACCACTCAAAATAGTAGCACTTTTTCCACCACTGCACACGCACGCACGCACGCACGCACACGCACACGCACGCGCACGCGCACACGCACACACACACACACACACACACACACACACACACACACACACACACACACACAACGCACCAAGGATTGAGAGAGGAAGACACATGAGGAGAGGATTCAAAATGTGGGCACTGCCTGTGGAACGATGGAGACCAGTAAAGAAGAGGGAGGACAATACGGGACAGGAGGATGATGGAGGGAGGGAGGGAATGTTTGAAGAGGAGGAGAGGAAAAAAACAGTGAGACATAAAAAAGAGAGAGAGAGAAAAGTGGGGATGAAAAATTGAGCACACCGGACCCGGAAAAAAGGAGGCGCCGATTGTGAATGTATAAAAGGAAGGAGGAAAAAAGGAGGTCTGCGTGTGAAAAGAGAAGCGGAGCAGAGAGAGAGGAATGAGGCTTGAGGCACAAGACTAATGACAAGAGAAGTGCTGCTTAACCTGCACTCCATCGCTCTGGGAGAGCTCGTCTGTGTGGAGGTGTCGGGGGGGGGGGGTGCTTTGGGTGTAGGAAGGAGGAAGGAGTTGTGTGTGTGTGTGTGTGTGTGTGTGTGTGTGTGTGTGTGTGTGTGGGTGGGTGGGTGTCTCCCTGGGAGACGGAGAGCGTTGGGTGTTCTGCTGTGACGCCTGGCTCTGCTCCTGATGGTCCTGAACTATAGAGTTGTTCCGATACTAGGGATGTTAACAATTCATCTAGAATCGATTAATTAAACAGTGTGAGATATCAAATGTGAGCATAATCACAGTAATCCTTAATCATATTCCATCATATTCAAGGGCTTTTGGAGAGAAATGAGACAGACTCCATTTAGCACTGCAGAGGGGAGGTGTCTGTGTCCAGCTGATGCTCGTTGGCGCTCGTTAACGTTATATACATCAAGGCAATTATGTTTCTGCACTCATTTTCAGTGTCAGACAAGAATTTTCCTTTTGCTCCTAAAAACGCCGCTTATCAATGAATCGATTAATCGATTATCAATGAATGAATTAATAGATAATTTGCATCCCTATCCGATACCAATAACCACTATCGGAAAATACTGATATACTGTACTGCCTAAAATGCAGGTATCGTTATCGGCGAGTATGTCAGTCTATGCTATTCCAATGTAATCTATCACATGATGAGATTTCATTCACAGTCATCAATTATTTTGTATTTTAAATACTTCAGTTGATGTTGCACTACTGTTTTATACTCTTACTGTACTATTTACATTATTATTTTGCTAACTTGTAGCTGCAACAATTATTAATGGGATTCTTTTTTTAAATTCCTAGATCAGTGGTTCTCAAACTTTTTAATTTCAAGGACCCCCACAAGAGTGTACACTCTCAGAGACCTGTAAGGTTTGGAATCCCCTCGAAGAACCCAGAGAGTCCCTGGACCCCACTTTGAGAGCCACTGTCCTAGATTAATTTTAAATTACACGATACGTAAGTTATGGGCACTCTGAATCGGTATCGGGAAGGAAAACATTTACATTGGTTAATCTCTATCCTGAACGTATATACTGTGTATAGTCACACACAGCCTCACCTCGTATAGTGTGAGAGCGTCCTGCCTCACCGCCCCTCCCCTCCCCCCCAGGCCCCGCCCTTCCCACTTCTCGCACCGGGACAAATCGCAGTGCCATCACATCACCGCGTCACGCTTCAATCGTACCCCCCTGCTCCTCTGCGGCTGATCGCTTTGTTGCCGCGGCGCGCACCACCCCAGAAGTGTCCTCCCTCCCCCCCTCCCTCGCTGCCTGCAATTCCCCCCCTCTCTTCTCCACCCCCCCCCCTACAGTTACAAAACAAATCTCCCCTCTGACAGCATAATTCACACGGGGGCAAGGCCCTATAGCTGGGGAGGACTTGAGGTGGAGACGGTGTTGATTTCGTCGACTAAAACTGTGACAAATAATGTTCGTTGACTACCTTTTTTCACTGACTAAAACTAAATCAAAGCTAAGCTATGATGACTGAAACTAAGACTAAATACATTGACAATTTCATCAGCAAATAAAAACTAGACTAAAATGTTAGGGAGGGACTACAGTGGAGAAGAGATCCAGTAGAACTAAGACAAGTATGTTTGGTTGCGCTCAGGTGCTGCACTGAAAATAGCAGATTTGTAGATCGGCTATTTTCAACGAGCAACCAAGTGTAAAATCAGCCGTTACGACGCCATCAAGGCACCGCCAAAATGCATTTTAGTCGACTAAATCCACTGTAGATTTAGTCGACTAAAGTCTGATGATATTTAGTCGACTAAAACTGGACTAACGGTAAAACATTTCCGATGACTAAAATATGACTAAAACTAAATGGAATTGTATTCAAAAGACTATGTCTAAAACTAAATCAGAACGTGCTGTCAAAATCAACATGAGGTGGAGAGATGGAGTTAGAGAGAGGGAGGAGAGCACCGGGCGGCCCGGGGCTAACCTCTGCACAGGCTTGGCTGGGTGTCTCCCCACGTAACCCCCAGGCCCATTCAGCCGTGGCCGGAGAGAGAGAGAGAAAAAGGGGGTGACAGAGGATTCGGCAGTGGTCCCCCCACCCCCGCCACCTTCCAACCATGTATGCTTGAGTGAATGCCGTTGAGCCTAATACCCACTAATCTGGTCATCAAATACTCCTGCTGCCGGCGATTGGAAATCTGCTTGGCTGGTTGTTTTTTTTTCTTCTTCAGGCAGCCAGGGGGGGGGATAGCGAGGAGGAAGGTCTGTGTGCCAAGAGGAGCCTTGAGGAGCGAGGAGGTCTCACAGAGTTCTCCCTCGAAGAGGAGGAGGAGGAGGAGAGGTCAGATACAGAACGGAAAGAGAGCCGAGTAGTGTATAGGACGTAGGAGAGAAGGGGGACGAGGAAGGAAACGAGTGAGGGAAAGCACGAGGAGAGAGAAAGACGTAGGTTCAAGGTCAATCAAAGTACTTATTCAAGGCCCAGACAGCTGGCGTTAGCGGTCCGGGCACCTAGGTTGCTAATGCGAATCCCGTTCCCGGCGACATTTGCAGCTTGTCACTCCCCTTCCCTCTCTCCCCATTTCCTGTCAGTTTGTATTCTATCAAAAGGCAGAAAAAGCCCCAAAAATATCTTTTTTTAAAAGTCCTTATTCAAAGGAAGACACACTCAAGCAGAATTTATACAGTAGCAATATAGAGATCGCTGTTCTTTTGATTCTCAGTGTATCAGCTTAACCAATAATGTCCTATTCTGTATAGAAAATATAGAAATTAATTTGACCCATATCTACACAGTATGGCAGTTGTTTGACCTGATTATGCAAATCCCACTTCAAGAATGAATCATCAGTGAGTATAATAGCGGCCCAGCGTTCTGTAAAACTAGGCTTGTTAACCAGCAGCAGCAACCATACCAAAGAGGTGAGATAAAGGTTTTCACCGGCTTGTGACACATCCTTTAATAAGTGGGCAGCAGTCACAGCGGGTGGGACGTGGGCCGGGGCGTGGGCACCAGAGGTCTGTATCCTGCACCCACACACACACACACACACACACACACACACACACACACACACACACACACACACACACACACACACACACCAACCAGCAGCACCCTGCTCTTCTTGACTGACAGGCTGACAAACCATGACTGCCATCTGTCACCAAAAAAAAACACACCACCAGCCACCCACCCACCACCACAGGACCTAAAGACTATACTTCTGCAGAGAGCGAGCGAGGGAGGGAGGGGGGGTGGGGGGCACAGTTGGTGATACCCATTGAGAGAAATGCCCGGTCTTGTCGGGGAGGAGGACAGATGGTGCTGGTCTCTCCCGGCATTCAGTTCAAACTCATGTGTCTTTTCTCTTATAACCATCAATTCCTCTGCTGCTTTCTCCAACAAAAAAAAAACGGGAACCTTCCTTTGTGCCCCAGGTTTCATCAAAGCTTCATTTAAAAAGGCTCAAGTGAAAAAGGGGGCAAAGCAGGCGAGGGGCATAAGGAGCAGGAGGAGAAAGAGGAGGTGGGGTGGTGTGGTAGAGCAACACATGTATACGGAAGGCATTCAGCAGGTACCAACTCCTCAACCCCCAATACATCCAAGTTCACACCACATACAGGCCCCCGGGGCACAAAAACACTCCCTCCGTCTCCTTAAGCAAACTGGCTTCGCCCAGCTTTTTCCCCAAATGTTTGGTACACATCTCACCCAAAAGCTTAAAGGACGACTTCACCCATTTTCAACCTACTGTATCTTCATATAAATGGTCCTCACTAATGCTCATGATAAAATGGTACTCTTTTTTTCTATTTGGTCTGTGACTCAGAAAACCGCCTACCAGTGACATCATCGTTAGGCAGTTTTTTTTTTAAAATGGCTTCCATTATAGCGTTAGAACTTTCCGGTAATAGAAAGCCTGCAGTTTCTATTAGCTTGGATTCACCACCGATGATGTCATTGGTAGGCGGGTTTCTGAACTGTCCACAGCCCTCCTCTGAGACAGAGTAGACAAAAATGGTGCCATATTATCATGAGCAATAGACCAATTATATGAAGATAGGTTGAACATGGGTGAAGTCGACCTTTAACTTAAACATTCAGCGAAAATAGCAATCTAAGTACATGTAGATCGGCTATTTTCAGTGAAAAGATTTGGTGTAGAGGGGGGGGGGGGGGGGGGGGGTGGACCAAGTATACAGCCCTGCAGGACCCCGGTAAACTATGGCCTTAAGTGGTTAAACCAATATCAGCATCTCTTATATACTGTAGTGTACAGTATGTGTCTATCATTATAAGACTGGAAGGTCCAAAAGGAAAGAAAATACCTTCAATTCTGTGGGACTTAATGATTATTCACAAAACAAGACCAATATGGTCCAAAAAATGGCTCTTTAAAAGAGCTTAAAATCCTCAAATAGCTTGGGTTCCATTATATGGGCTATATTCATCAGATAGATCCTGGCTTACTCATGCATCAGCACTCTGTAACTCAAGGCTGAGTCAATAACTAGTGGTTAGTTACAGATCATTTGCTAAATAATTCAACACAGCAATCAATCTTGAAGTGCTAATTGTGTGACCTGATTAAGATTTGATGAAGTCTCTAGTTTAAAGCATAAAACATCAAAGGCTTCATCTCTGGGACACCTTGCTATAGCTTTATTGGTCTGTGCCATCATGTCTGTACAGGATTGCATTTCATTTCCCCCCCCCCCCCCCCCCCCCCACCATGAAATGTATCTGGTTGAAATGAAATTAGGCAACAGCCTTAATTGATGTTGATACACTGCCTGATTGGTCATTATAATGTCACAATATTATTAGACATCTCCCTTACATAATACATGCCCAATTTAACTGAAGTGTGTTACCTCCACATACAGAACTTCTCAGGGAGTTTAAGCCATTCATAAATACTTAATTCCGTCACATAGCATACTACAGCCTACAGTATATGCTCTCTAGTCTGTCAGATATGAGGCGCATATTCAGACTATCTAGTCTATCATCAATCTACAGATTTCGTGCATGACAGACAGCTCCAGACAGTTTGGATACATATGTGTCAAATAATCATATACAAGACGCCCAGTTCGTGCGAACAAATCGTTCAAATGTGAAACAAAGTGACAGTATATGTATGCTGCGTGACAGACCTGATACATGGCTGTCATATCATGACAGTCTTGGATGAACTTCAACCTGGTGTTTGCACTGTCTCCATTTACAGCCCGTACATCTACATAAACGTTCAGATTTCCAATATAAAGTTCCTACCTCATGGCCACGGATGTTACAATTATATACGGGCCCTCAGAAGTACCCGTATCTTCCGTATTGTTCAATACATTTTAATCCGATTGCCAATCGGTGGCCATTTTATCCGTATTTTCTCCATAATGCTTTCAACTACGCGGCCAGTGGCCCTATCGGTTGGGAGGTGTACTGCACTCTGATACATTATAACGCTATGAGACCAATCAGATTAAAATGCTTTTTATTGAATAATACGGAACATACGGGTACTTTTGAGGGGCCGAACACAATAGCAACATCAGTGGACATGAGGTAAGCACTTTATCTTTGAAATATGAGCATCTATGTAGATGTACGGGCTGTAAATGGAGAACGTGCAAACACCATGTTGAAGTTTATCCATGACCGTCTT
>NC_139943.1:52677341-52682341 GCF_963454915.1 Gymnoscopelus microlampas | reverse complement strand
GTGTTTGGGGGGGTTCAGTGTGGGATGACAGTGATCTGATTCTGTTTCATTCACAAGTGACACTCGATCAGCTCAAGAACAACTCCTCTCTCTCTCTCTCTCTCTCTCTCTCTCTCTCTCTCTCTCTCTCTCTCTCTCTCTCTCTCTCTCTCTCTCTCTCTCTCTCTCCTCTCTCTCTCTCTCTCTCTCTCTCTCTCTCTCTCTCTCTCTCTCTCTCTCTCTCTCTCTCTCTCTCTCTCTCTCTCTCTCTCTCTCTCTCTCTCTCTCTCTCTCTCTCTCTCTCTCTCTCTCTCCTCTCTCTCTCTCTCGTAGATCTGCTACTTTTGCAATTTTAATTCTGAAAAGCAACAGTTTTGGACATATGAGGTTTCGACGCAGACTTATGCAGCTAGGAAATGTACAGCATATATTGGAAAGTTATTGACAGTTGTAAAACCACCACACGTAGCCAGCAAACTTCTGCAGTCACAAGCGGACGGGATGTGATGCAGGCTCCTCACACATAATGGATAAAGATATTATTATTGGAATACAGTGGTTTCCAAACTGTGTGCCTGTGAGACACGTCCAGGTGTGCCTAGGGTCCTATGTTCAACTTCCAATAGATTTGAACTTAATTTGTGTGTCGCAAGATAATATAAAGAAATTATGGATAAAGATATTATTATTGGAATACAGTGGTTTCCAAACTGTGTGCCTGTGAGACACGTCCAGGTGTGCCTAGGGTCCTTTGTTCAACTTCCAATAGATTTGAACTTAATTTGGTGTGTCGCAAGATAATATAAAAGAAATTGTGAATATGTGACTGCTGTACAAAAAGTTATAACTTTTTTTGTAATGTATTTACTATATCAGTTCTTTGTTATTTCCAAATACAAGTGGTAAAATCTTGGGCACTAAAAGTTTTAAAAACTGATGCTCTAATACAACTGTAAAGTCTAAAACTCTAGAGCATCAGCCTTCCAGGCTCAGCAGCACCTGTATACAAGCAGACTGTATAAACCCTAAAAGGAAATAAGAGTTGGCAGATACTTCCCATTTAATGGGAGATTCTGTTGCACTGTTTAGATACAAGACTCTCTTGTTTGTCTCCTGCAGGGTAAAGTTACCACGAAAATCACCATATGCAAGAGCATTTAGACTAGAGAGGAGGCACACCCCGTCCCGTCGACTAGAGGTTGTGTTTACTGAATCAGTTCCTTCTCAGAGTGCATAATAAACAGAGGAGTTCAGATTAGCTATGCTTTTATAAACGCTTTTAGACAGCTAAATGCACATAAAGAACGCTGCTGCTTGTTGCAGCTGACCCGGATGTTTTTGTCCATGATGTGTTTGCCCCCTGATTGAATTTACAGCTCAAGAAATAAGCACAGAAAAGCTTTCCTTTAAAGCGTCTTTTTATTCCCTCTCTGATGAGATGTCAGCCACACAAACAAAGAGCTACTCCCCTTCGAGGGCGAGAAACAAACCTCAAGGTTTTCCTAGATTTCAGATTCATTCATGCCACCGGGTTCAAGTTTCTCAACTTCAAAACTTTACTACCACACATTCCCACCTCTTTTTATCCATTTGGATAAAGTTGGAATACATTTGCATAATTTACTGTGGATTATCCGTAATTTATGCAGAAGCTTCTTTTCACTTGTTAAATTGCTTGATTCCAGGGCGCCTAATAAAATTGTTGTACACCCACAGAGCGGGCAGGGATTCAGGGATTTACTAACGCCCTTAGATGGTAAAGACTAATAATGTGTTTTTTACCACATTCACCTTGGTGTCCCCCAGTGGTGGAAAAAGTACTCAAACTGTTTACTTAAGTAAAAGTAGCAATACTGCAATATAGAAATATACTCTGCTATAAGTAAAAGTCTGGAATTCAAAATGTACTTGAGTAAAAGTACAAAAGTATTGGCATCAAAATGAACTTAAGTACCAAAATTAAAAGTACTCATTATGCAGAATGTCGCATTTCAAGTTTTCAAATGTATAACAATCTTTAGAAAATAGCAGTTCTACAAGCTCACAATGCATCGCGATGCGACACATTGTGAGCTTGTAGATCTGCTATTTTCAAATAGCCGAAATGTATGCAAGGCTGAAGTGGTTAATGTACTGTATGTTTTGTAATAATAATCAAAAGTAACTAGTAACTAAAGTTTTCAAATAAATGTAGGGAGTAAAAGTACAATGTTTGGATCCGAGATGTATAGTGGAGTAGATTAATTTTTATTTTTTTACTTAAGTACAGTATTTAAGTACATGTACTTAGTTACTTTCCACCACTGGGTTGTCCTTATGTTGGGCATATCATCATAGGACAGGTGAAAGTTAAAAAAAAAAGTCTGACATTTTCGATATCTTTAAAAAAGAATAGCAGATCTAAGCTCACGTGTCACGATGTGATGTGAGCTTGTAGATTGTTTATTTTTAAACATTTTTGTATGGTTCTTGAGTGGCTTAAGTCTGTGTCCTTAGATGACACCTTCAACGGAAGCTATAAGGAGGTATAAATCTCTGCGATTGATTAGCTTCCACCTGCAGCTATTCTTCATGATTACGATGTGTTCCTCAGGAACTATTAGAGCCCTCGTGGGAAAAGCAAGAGGAAATGAATTTTGTTGGACAAATCATGCTGTCCCGACAAGTTAAGAAACAATTTCAAACTATCTGATCTGAGACAACAACCACAACAACAACAACGAGCCCCTTCGGTCGAGACGAGTCGCATTGATCTGAGAAAACAGAGCAGCAGCTCAGGTGACTCGTCTGAATAAATGACCGCAGGAAGTGAACCTGATGACACACAGACTTATCAGAGCTTGAAAAGTGGTGCTCTATAGTCTATAGCATTGGTTTTCAACCTTTTTCATATCAAGGTCCATTATTCATTCGAATTTCAGTCAGAGACCACCATTTGATGAGATTTAGCCCCCCCCCCCCCCACTACATATTTATCCATCTATCTATTAATAAAATCGCCTAGTGGGTGGACTTCCTGTTTATCCGTTCCTGCCCGTTCGCCTTCGGGAGTCCCTTTCCTTGGTGTTTAGCCTTTATTGCGCTTAAACCCTAACATTTAACTTCACTAAAACTATGCCTAAACCTAAACCTAACCCTAACCTCACAGAAATAATGCATACACCTAACCTCAAAACCCTGTCCGCCTAGGTGGCCTTCTTCTCCCGTTTGCCTTCTTCTACCATACCAGTAAATATATTCTGATAATTTCTTACTCAAATAACATGTTTTAATAAAGGACTTTTTACTTACTCCTTTACTTTTATAGCAGCACTATGTAACTTTCCTCTTCTAACCCGAATTTTAACCTAGTTTCCAGCACAAGTGTTGCATTTTGTTTTAACCAATAAGCTAATAGCCTACTTGCTCAGGGGACAAATTTAATCTTGACCATCAGGTCAACATTCGAGTCAGAATCCTGTGTCTAGGTGAGACATGATCTCTGACACAATCTAAATGTCTCAATAGAAGAGCAGGGAAACAAAATACAACCAACCCAATTAAATAAGTTATATTGTATTATTACACGACTGTATTCTAATTGGTCAATCTCAACAGTGTGTTATTTATAACAGGCCGCTGTCTAATCAAAGACTCAGAGCACCTGTGTATCCAACATGACAGCCATGTAAATAAACACATCATGTCATTTACAACTAAACGTTGCTCTCAAGAATGTATTTGAAAACATTTGAAGCGAGAAATAGACAATGCCGTAAGCAAAAATGTATTCTATTTGATCAACTACACCTTGTTTTCCGAGGAGACTGTGTCCATCAATGTATTAATTTATTTATTAAGTAGCCGTTTCTAACGTTGTGTCTAATCACCCTGTCGGGATTTATTTCTTAATAATGACCGGCGACCAGTCAATTATCCTTGCTTAACATACTCTAACTCTACCACACAGATTGGATTACATTTTCTTCATTAAAAAAATAGTTACATAGTGAGGCTTTATTTACAAGTATTAATTAATAAGGCCCTTTTCTGGGCTTAATTTTAAGAGCTGTTCTGTATCAATTGGACATAGTCTAAAAAAGGTCTACAACGAAACACTTTCAAGAACGGTCCCTCGATGCGAGTTTATCCATTATCTCCATCAGCATTCTTCAATGAGCAAATCTTCGGAGCTATACAGTTTCTTCTTGATCACTCTGAAGCCAGTGCGCAGTCTAATGGCTTGGACAAATCACTGTCTCCCTCTCTTTTGTTCTCCGTCTTCTTACAGAGCTATTATTCACCCGTTGGGAGAAATAATTGTGAGAGGCGATTTAAAAAATAGGTTCTCTATACAAACTACAAATAATACTGTAGTAAACATCCCTTTCAGAAGCCCTGGTTCCACCCTTTGGATAGTGTTACATGGGAAAATGCACCTGGCATTGAAATATACAACAAACAACAAACGAATCCCTGAAGGGGAGCTTCTTCTCAGGGCGTGTTCCAGGACATCAGATAAGGATGGCCATTACAGAGAATGGACTGTCCTGTGTCCAATGCTGAGTCACTCCTTTTCACTGTACACAGTCAAACCTGGAGGAGCATTCATTTATTCAACTCTAAAGTCAAAATGTACCTACAGGTCCATTTTTACACTCTTTAAAACCAGGGTCACTCAGGGGTCTATACTTGGTTGGTCCCCTCCTTTTTTCCATCTAAACCAAATGTATTGAGTTCTAGTGCATTTGAGAGAGAGAGAGAGATAGAGATAGAGATAGAGATAGAGATAGAGATAGAGATAGCGATAGCGATAGAGATAGATTTTCTGATAGACATTCTGCAAAAATAGCAGATCTACAAGCTCACGCGTTGAGAGCTTGTGGATTGGCTATTTTCGCCAAAGAGATTTGGTGTGTAGAGGGGGGAAGAAAAGGGGGCCAAAGATAGACCCCTGCCCTGGGGTACCCCGGTTAACGAAGTACATAGAGTTTTTAAGTTGCCCCCCTCACAAAATAACTGCAAAAACATTAGATTTCTAG